>NW_010205419.1:17231-31948 GCF_000695765.1 Mesitornis unicolor
CTCATAGGAAAAAGGAAAAAACTGTATCAAAATTATGGAAATGTGGATTTATTTATTTTTTTCTTAGTGTTATGGAACGTATTTGACAGGATCAAAGCGAAGAGGATCCCATCTTGGGAATTAATTGAGACAGCAGCAAGGCCAGCCCAGGGTTTGGATACTGAGGTCAGGAGCTGAAGATTTGTTTCACCCCAGGACACACGAAAACCTGAAGGTTAAAAAAAACATCCATGCATCCACAAACTGAGGCCGTGGAGCTTTCGGGTCAGGAGGGGAAAGTCCTGTCCTCAGCGTGGGGTCTCTGGTTTGCAAGGTGTTGGTGTATTTATAAGGTAAGAGTCATTAAAGAAATAAGTGTGTCAACAGAAAGCGAGATAAGGGTAAGGCTGTTTCACCAGAGGGAATCGTGCAGGACCAACAGGATGTCTTTCTTTGATGTCTTTCACCTCAGAAAACTGCTTTTTGAGGTGAAGCACCCGTGGTTGGCTCTGGGTGCTAAGGTTTCAGTCACTCCTGTGACTTGATTGCAGACAATTAGTCCAGCTGGTGAGAAAAGGAGCTGGTACAGGAATTACCCAAGGATGAGGGAAATGGTGTCTTTCTGTCTCTAGAAAGCCGTGAGGCTTCGGGGACGCCATCAGCGTGAAAACTGGAGTGAGGAAAGAGCTGGTCTGAGGGACCAGAGCTGATGGGAGGAGGAAGGATCAAAGCTTGTCTGTGAGTTTGGATCATTTGCTAATTGATTTAGAATGTCATTGTTTGAATTTCCTTTCAGAATAACGCATCTCTTAAATGCTGTTATCTGCCATTGTGACACATGGCAGTGCACTGGAAACATCTCATTCCCCTCTGACCATGTCTGCTTGGGCTACACAAGAAGGGAGAACTCTTTCTTCCCCCCCCAAACCAAATAACCTTCATTCTTCCCTCCATTTAAAGAGAAAAATAAATACAAACCTAAACCAGACAATTCAGGCAAAGTAGAAACCTTGACATTGTTTTACTGCCATATTCTGTGTCTCCATCACCCATTGTTGACCTGCTTTTCACCCTGCTCCCAGCACAGAGATATTGGTAAGACATTTATACTAGAATTCAGATTCTCCTCTTTGCTTTTGTTTCTGTTTTCTCTCCTTTTTGTCATTCTATTTGCTAACTAGTGCCTACTTTGTATTGAGTTATGGCATTATGTTATTCAAACCAATAACTTCCAATGTTTTTTGTTGTTAGTGGGTATACGCTGTTGGTGATGTACACACAAGTTCAGCTGTTTCATACTGGTTTCACTGTAGGTTTTCTGCAAGTTACAAAAGCAAATGTAAGGCCTAAGAAGTCACTTTACAATAATTTGTCAGAACTTGGGCTTTCTTTTAAAGAAGCAGTAAGAGCCTCTCCCTTATGGGGAAAAGCTGTACAAGCCTTAAATGCAAATCTGGCCGGCTGCCACCGATTGAGGCACTCGCAGGAGACCTGGGTTGGGTCCCTTTGTTGTGGGCATTTGGCCCATTACTGTGGAGGAGAACCTCCGAACCAAGGGAGTGTTGGGGCCAGAACTGGGGGTGGTGATGGCCACCAGCCCTGCACCAACCTGTGGGTGCTGGGGTGCAGGAGCTGCTTTTGGGGCAGTTGTGGTGATGCTGCCCTGACATGGAAAACACCCCTCAGATCTCATGAGATCAAAGTTCTGCCTCGATTGTATTTTTGTATATTAAAAAGGACAACAAAAAGCAGTTTTCATTGTAGAGAAAAAAAAAAAAAAGACATAACTTTGATCTCTTCCAGTTTGTTTCTTTTAGTGCTGTGCAAGCAGCACTTCCGTTGTGCCAGCCCTGCTGCTGTTTGAGACCCAATCCCTCTGCTCCAGGATACCTGGGGAACAGTCCAGTGGCTGCAGGTACCCATTGCTCCTGCAATGTCACAGTAGGTATCATTCACTTTTATACATTAAAAAACCCAAAACCTGATTAAGAGATTAATTATTCCTGCAGTACACTTATGGTATCTGAGAGCTAAGGACATTCATTCAGTTGGACAGAAGAACATTTGAAACCTAAAATTGTGGACTCCATAAAGATAAGTTTTACAGCTCTAATAAAAAACTCGAAAACTGCTATAGACTTTATATAGGCCCTTGATGAGCTGGAAGGAAATACATATTCCAGTAAAGATAAAATTTTCCATTTTAAAATTAGTTTACAGCAATAATTGCATGTTGTCAAAGTTAATGATGTTCTCACCCACACATCACCGTAACAGCGGCCAGTTTCAAATGCACATGGCTGGCAAAACAACAATAAAAACAGCTTTAATTGAAGAAGTGACCCTACCACCGAAAAGACACCAAGCTGTAACAAACATTTGTGATTGCTATCAGGGTAAATATGCTTCCAGAAATGTCTTTACAACTTCTGTGCATGGAAAAGTCTGGCATTCATTTCCTCCTCCTGGTTTAGCTTTGCCATTGCTAACGGTTTAGAAACTGAATTTGCTGAAATAGTGCCTCGTTATCAGGTGTTTGGGTGGTCTTGCCAGTACGGGGGAGATGTGACCATGTCCCAGACTGTCCTGGCCAGGCTTGAGATGTCAGAAAATGAGGTTTTAGATGGTGGCTTGAAGGGTTTGGCTGTAGCAGGCTCTGTTTACTGGAGAACCCTACACATGTGGACAGTTGTACCAATGAAATCTCCAGGGGCAGTGAAATCTTCATTGAGAACTGTTATTAGTGTGAGATGAGTTGACAGTGGGTGGACGGAAGAACAAACCCATCACATTTTTGTAATTTTTGAGACAGGAAGGAGAGATGGTGGTTTTTTGCCTGTCAGACTTCCTAAATATATTGTACTTTTCATGAAGGCTGATGTTCGTGTACAAACGTTAGTGACCATGGGGAACATCTGCCCAATGCAGGTCCTCAGCAGGGTCCAACACCCAATGCCTGCAGGAGATGGGGAAGCACAGGGTGGTTTCCCTCCAGGTTATAACCTCCAAATGTCACAGTGCTGTGGCTGAGAGGTCCAACAGCCACCGGTTCATTTCTCTTCATTAGTGTGTCCTTCCCAAAAACCACCTGTCCTGGCAGCGAGGAGCCCCATGACGCAGCCAAACCTCAGTGTGGCTCCCCTGAGTGTGAGCGGTGCCTGCATCCAGCAGTGGGAGAAGATGAGGGATGGCGCCTCATTAACCTTGATTTCTTCTTCCCCTCCATTCTCCTCTCTGCTCTGGAGAAGCATGGTTTGTTTGGGGAGTATAAAAGAATTGCCCTGAAAATACAGCCCATGACAGTATCTCAGGCTGCTGGCTCGCACATTACAGGAGCCTTTAATCTTCCTCGGGATAAAGTCAAACCAAAATCACCGCTGAGCTCGACAGCGGGAGGGGCTGACTGCAGGCACGTGGCCAGGGATTATGTGCAGGCCAGAATAAGGTCCCCCAAAATGTTTCATCTCTCCCTTTCCCCTCAAATCTCTCTCTGCAGAACTCTATAGTCCTGACTTGAAAATATTTAAAAACTGAGGTAAATATTAGCAAGAAAATATCACATGTTTTCTTGCTGAGAAATTAATGATATAACTGAAGAGTACTGCTTAAGAGGATAGTATTACCAAAATGATACTATTATCTCTTCAGTCCTTGAAAATACTTCTTAGGGTAATGCTTATTTCAAAGCAAATGCTCCCAGTTTCAGAATTGTAAATATTAAACAACTGCAGTTTGTGTACTATGCATCCACATAACATGAGTGCAATTGCCGTTGGTGCTTAGTACTCTGCTGTACCTGCTGTATTAACATGATATAAAAGATGAAGATTAATTATATACACTTCTAATTTGCCAAACTTTTCTCTAAATGGTGTTTTTTCTATATCATGTCATATTTACCCTCTGAGTTTTATAATGTAACTTTCTTCTTGCTTACAAATCAAAAGAACTTTTCTATTTTCACCTCTTAAGCTGTTCACATTTCCCAGTTGTCAACAGCCAAAACCAAAGCTGACATACTCGTGTGCAGTGCAGCTCTGCTGCTATGCTGAGTACCTTTATTATTCAGAAGTGAAGAATTCATATCAAATCTATCTACAGCAACACTTTATATATTAACTGATTCTCTATATTGCTACTTTTGGAAGAAAATAGGGACTGGTTCCTGTAAAGGAGTGACAACTTCAGCTATTCCAAGTTTTGCTACAACGTTTCTGCTGTTGGATTAAAGCAACAACAAAACCAAACCAAACAAAACAACAAAACCAAAAACTACACAGAACTAAAACTTCCTTTTTTCATCACTTCAGAATTGATGGCCAGCTCACATCTGCAGCCTTACATGACCCATTGGAGACTGACAGGGCTAGCAATGATGATGATTTGCCACCATGATTTTCTGTGTTCTCCTTGGATGCAGTAACAGAAATGCAAGCTGTAGCTCTATGTAATGTAACGGTGTGTTCCTTGGTTTTCAGGCTTTCCTCCTTCCCTCAAGACATGAGTCGCAGATCTTGAGGCTGTAGTCTGGGATCCAGGGGTCCTGAGCAGCAGCAGCTCTTGCTCCACACATGGCTGGTGAGTGCTGCTGTCTTTTGCTTTTTACCCCCCAAAAAATGGGGACTGACGGGAACTCAAAGCATAACCAGTGTGCAGTAAAGTAGGCTCTTTTGCCGACTTGTGATTTTTCATCTGCAGCTCTTCAGGGGCTTAAATCCTGACTGGCAGGCCAGGCTAAGCGCCGCGCAGTTCTCAGGAGCTGCTTTATGATACATCTCGCAAAAAAGCACATCAACAGGAAGAAGAAATTCCAGATGATTGTGCTCAATTTATGGTGGTGTTCTTGGTAGGGAGGGCAGAGGCTGAGGGGTTGCATTTCTGGAAGTGGCTAAAATGCACCAAATCCTAGCAGCAATTAGCACTGTGCATGAAGCCCATCTCCTGGTGATGATGATGAGCGGTGCCAGATTCCTTGCTATCTGCCAGGGCCGTTAATTGTGACCAGTTCTGGGTGCTCCTGGCCTCACCACACCACACGTCTTGATGAACACTGGAGACACTGGGAACATCGTTTGACACCAAGGGTTGCTCAGGCTGATTTGCTCAGAAGAGGTTGGGGGCTGCTGGAAGTCCATCATGTAAATATCTGCAGGTGAGGAAAAAACGTGTCTGAGCAGTGATGTGATCTGCGGCATGAGTGTCACCAAGCCACCTTTGTGCTCGCTGTCACAACTGTGACCTGATGCACCTCACAGGGCCTGGGGACCGTGGTGCTATCATCAGGCACTGGGCAATGCAGTGGACGCTGAGTGTTGGTGTGCACCTCCAAGCAGTGATGGGCAGTGTTCAGATGGATGTAATTAGCTCTGATGAGTGAAAAGAGCCTCTGATGAGGTTACACATCCATTGCAGGCAGTGGCTGATGAGATGACCTCATTCATTTAAAATGAATAGTAGTGATAGGACAAGGGGCGATAGCTTTAAACTGGAAGGAGACCGGGAGAGCCTTAAGGTCCCTTCTCACCCAAACCATGCTGTGGTTCCTTGATTTAAATCATTACAAATATAGATCAATCAAACTGTTGTAAGATGTTTTGTTTGGCCTTTGCTCTGAGGTATACTTCTGCCCTTTCCCTGTTAACATATGGACTGAGAAACTGCAGTGACTAATTAGTGACTAAGCTGCAAAGAATGAGCAGGTGGGATGCTGTCCTTTTTTACAGCCTTGGCTGACGGTGTCGCACCTGAGACAAGAGCATTTGCTTAGCACAGAGCAGGCTCTTTATTTCTGCAGGGATTTTAATCACTGAGTTCCTTCTACCTGCTCTGGAAAGCTTGTGAATCACTTAGGAAACCAAACATTAATTTACCAACGGGCTTCACGTGGGGCCTTTCCGCGCTGCTTTGCATCCCAGACACAGAGCCGGGTTTAATCTAAATGCATGAGAGGTGCAGGGCTCTGGAGGGAAGTGAAAATGATAAAATCCATGTTGTGCACTTCGCAAACTGGTTTCAAGCTTTTAAAAGCTGTCATCACCTTTGTGCTTGTAAATCTCTAAGTCATCAATCCTTCATTGATGCTTTACCTTTCTTGTAAGCATCTTAGTTTACTTAATTAGAAACACAAATAATTTCCTACTTGGCGGTCCCTTTATATCTTCAGCATCTTAGCAGCCAAACTCAATGCAATATGAGGCACTCGAGCAAGAGGTGCCCGGGACCTTCCCAGCTCTGGTCAGTGGAGCAGCTGTCATTGTAATGCTCTGCTGCAGCCCCAATAACATCCAGCAGCAATGCTGAACTGCCTGTTGCAAACCCTGGCACAGCACCGGTCTGTTGTAGGCAGTCTGCAGCCCTGATGACTGCAGCCATCATGTGAAGTGTGAAATAGAGTCCTTTTCTCTTAAAAAGAAAGAAAGAGAGAAAAAAAAAAACCTAAAAATTTGAAAATATCACTACACTGCCTTGTTAATTCCTTCTGCCACTTTGCTTCTTGATCATTTCATTCTTCACTGTTTAAGCCTTTAGTGGCTGTTAAGGAGGAAACCCAGGACTCAAAGCCTGCAGAGCAATTTCCGTGTCCTTCCATTGCATCCAGCCCACTTGAAATACCCCCTTGAAGCGTTTATCCTCTAAGTGCAGTGCCTGAGATCTCACAAGTGCTGCTTTTCGAGCAGGTTTGACTGGGAACGTGGAGGCAGGTTGTGGGTATGGCAACCACATGAATTGAAGGAGGCTTTTGCTGATGTCATACATTATACAGGACTGAAGAAACAGTGACTCCAGCCTGTAAAACTGCTTCAGCATCCCAAAAATCAGGGAGATGCAATACCACCAAAGAAACCAGGGAACCACACCTAACCAACAAATCAAGTAAAGATACCATTTTTTCTTTTAATCATTGTTTTTTGCTATTCAGATTTTATGTGGATTTGCTCCTTGAAAAAATATTGACTCATATAGCTAAATAATGCATTTGCTCTCCCTCTCTCTGTGTTTCAGGGCCTGGCTATTGCTACTGGGTGTGTGCCCCCCCAGCCCAGCGAAGGGACGAGTGAGGGTCTGCAGGGCACAGATGAATGGCTGTGGCTGCAGCCTGTTCCCAAATGAAGGAAATTATGTCAGGGAGATAGACGACAAACATCTCTGCATCACAAAGCTTGGTGTTAAATATATTTATGAGTGAAGTATGTTTATGAAGGTTGGCGGTTTTTTGTAGATATTTTAAAATTTCTTTTACTTTAGGAGAAGCGGCTGAGCCTGGGCTGGATCTGCTCCATGTAGGAATGGCTGGATCTGGGGACGAGTCCCTGCTCCCTGAGTGCAGGCAGTGCTGGGCTGGACCAGGTGAGCATGACCTGTGGCCATTGCAGAGCAGAAATAGTAGCCAAGAAAACACCGTCCTAATGCGATGCTCAGCTCAGTAAATAAATTCCGGATTATGCACCAAAGTGGTGTGTTTTGGCTCTTGCCATTCAGTGTAAATGCCCCCATCACACACGCAGTAAGGGAATGTGTTATTTCATCAATGGAGATGAAAGGCTGTGCTGCATAATATAAAGACAATCTATACTAATAGTAGAGCAAAACGCACAGTTCTTGTTTCTATCTTCTGTTGGGCTATCATCAATATCAAAATACTCCATCTGTATGTGTGTATATTGAATAACTCAGGAAAAAAAAGGTTAAAACTGTTAACAAGTGTAGCTCTTCAGTAGAAATGTGTTTTCGGTGCTTTACTTTCTTTTTTCTCTCTATTGATGTTCAAACTCCACAGAGCACAGCCTCCAGGAGCCATTGGAGTCCCTTGGGGTGCTTTTTCTGGTCCAAGGGCATGGACCATCATAGAAGGCAGCAGGGGAGACCCTGGATGCACCAGATAAGGGTAATAATTCAGATAGAGAATTTCCAGATGAGCTCAATTGAAGCAAAATATTGAAGTACAGGGCTATAATCATTGAGCCTTCACAGAAAACATGCTTTAAAATGAACAAATAATTTTGACAGAAAACTCTGAACAGGTGAAGATAAATTCATGCAATTTTTAAAAAAAATCTTCAATGTATGTTATACTATGATTGACTATTAATGTTACATATATTCAAAATACTTTTACTGAAGCTTTCTTTTTTAAAATTCCTGTTTAATAAAATGTTGATGGGCCATGAGTAATAAGTCGTCTTGGACATCTCAACAGTGATCATTATTTTCCACTTAAAATGAAATTATAATTAAATTTTGGTTATATATGTTTTAATAGCAGCAAATGTTACACCATTATCTTAATATACTGCAATTCATCACGTCTGAAAATAAATAAATAAATCAGCCTAGTAAAGACAGGCAGTAAAGTGTCAGGACAGAGGCCATAGATAAATACTGATTTGGGTGGCATTAAAGGTGCCTTGGGGTTGTGTGACAGACCTGTCATTCCCTTTAAAAGACTAAACAAAATTCTGTCTTTCAGAAATCCACAATTCTAATTAATGTGATGAGAAGTTCCCCATTTTAGGCGTCCAGCTGTGTGAGCAAGGTTTTCTGTGTGCATTTCCGTGCCTGCTGTCCCCTCACCACTGAGGAGAGCACCCAGCTCCTCCCCAGTCCCACACCCCCTCACCTTTGTTACCCCACAAGCAGAGGCTGCCTCTGTGGGCGCAGGAGGCTGTGGGTACAGCTGTGGGCCCCAGCAGAGGGGTGGGTGGCAAAGGCTTCTGAGAAGATGCCCCAAGATGGCTCTAGATGCAGCAACACCATGGTCTGCTGAAGAGCTGCTTAGTTAGGGCTGCTGTGAAAGAGATGTCTGTTTGGTGAGCGCTCACATCGGAGGAAAATGATCCAAATTCCTTTCTTTCCTGCTGCCAGCTTCTTGTGGATCCGGGGCTGCCCGTGGCAGGTCCTGGAGCCAGCTGGCTACAGAGACCGTCTGTGCCCTGTGCTGTGGGGGCCAGCACCATCGAGCTATGGCTGTGCTACTCCTCGGTGACTGGGGAAGATGCTGTAAGTACCATGACACAAGTGTTTTACTGATGGATGCAAAATATTTTGGGAATCCTGCCTGCAGTGATAAGCTGTTGCCAGAACAAGACTTTTTGAGGGCAATTGCAGGCAAAGAAAAATGTCAGGCCAGTATTTACCTCCAGAAAATGCTATTGTAAAAACTTCTTAAAAAATAACTTTTAATTTAATAAAGCTGTCTGCTCAAATCAATTTTATTCTAATCCTTGAGAGGAGGAGAGAGCCTTTATGGAAAATGCTAATAGACCTTTATGTCGTGGGTTGGGTGGTTGTTTTTTTTCCTAACTCAGTAATATCTGTCAGTGCCTTTCTTTCCCTGCTTTCACCTTAAGCTGATGCCTCCAGCCTAGGCTGGGACTGTTCATTAACAGACCCTGTGCAATAGAGTTTTGCCTCTTTTTTTTACACCTGGATAAAATCCAGATAGCCTTCTTGTGGCAAACAGGGCTGTTGCCCATTCACCTCAAGCCTATCCCTCTGCACTGGGATGCTGCTCCCCATGTGCTGGGTTACGGCAGCACCAGCTTGGGTACCATGAGCTTTATCAGTCGTGCAAATCAATATATGTCCTAAATTAACTGGGCGAGGGTAGCGGCCAGCCCGCCTGAGCTAAATGCAATCTTGTGCTGCCATGGACCAACATCAAATATAATGCTGGCCATGGCTGGTAACCCCCACCTTATATATGTCTTTGTTCTACCCTTCTTCCCACGCTGCCCACTTATTAATGAGGTCTTCACTCCCCATGTTTTGGCCTTGCTCAAGCTGAATTTCATTCTTTTTGTATGTGGTAAGTGCAGCTCTGTGTGGATGCCCACTGTGGGCTGCTCTGTGCGCACCATAATGAGATGCCCAAGGCTGATGCTGGCTTCTGCTTGGCTTTGGTTCATGAGTACGCAGGGCTGCAGGACTCTGCCCTCCCATGCATTATATCCACCCACTCTCGCTAAGATGATATATTTCCAAATTGCACCCTTTCTTGTTGCACACTCACTCTGTGCCCTTCCCTTTGTCTGCAAAACATGTTATTTTATCAAAGAATAAAGTTGCGGCACTAAGGATGAACACTTGGAAACTTGCAGTTGAGCTGCACATCAGTAATGGACTGCACAGAATACTTATTTTTATCACACTGCTATTTTCAGTGGTATTCTGTGTGCATTAGGCAGAGGAGTCTCTGGCTGAACGCCTGTGTTTTAGCATAGGCTAACACCGTAAAGATGAATATGGGAAAGACAAGTGATTCATTTCTCAAAATTAGCCATATCCCCACGTTTCAGACAAACTGCCCACGATAAGATGCCTTGCGCAGCACTTCAGCCATGTTATATGCGGCTCTGAGTGAAAGCTGGAAATGAGCCTTAAAGAAAATGACATAAAACTATTTACCCGTATTCAGCGGCGACCAGCAGGACTTCATGCTGATGTACTGTCAACACAGCTCTGCAGCCTTATGTTTAATTCAATGCAGAGCTTGTAGTGGAATAACATCAAGTCAAGCTTTTATGAAAATTTCCTTACTTGAAGTCTCAAAGCAACCAGTGTCATTAGAGCTTGAGTGTGGTGGTGAATCGGGAACCAGGAGAGCTGTTAGGGGAACAAGAACATTTTGAGATTAGCACTGGATTCAATTAACTGGCTTCTGCCCTTTATTCCTGATCTCCTTTTGGGTGCCCCCTCCCTGGCAGCGCCCAAGGCCAGGTTGGATGGGGCTTTGAGCAGCCTGGGCTGGTGGAGGTGTCCCTGCCCATGGGGGGTTGGACTGGGGGGCTTTGAGATCCCTTCCCACCCAAAGTACCACCAAGCAATTGGCATTGCCCCAGACCTCCGAAGGCTCCCACTTAACATCTCACAGGCTGAAGGCAGTGATCTATTACAGCAATCTATCATCGTAATCTATTCTTGTGTCACAACAAAATCCACTGAGCTGTTGTCTCTGAGCACTTTCATCTGCATACAGACCTCAGATACAGCTTGTTCTTGTGTTCTTCACCACAAGCTCTTTTCTGGTCATCCCAAGGTTTAGCATTTGACTTCTGAGCACTCAAGGGTCAGCGACTTCCCCGTTGATGCAACAGTGCTATGGCTGCAGGGATGAGATGTAAAATATCTGGGGTGCAGGATGAAAGCAATGGAGAGGACACTGGTGTGGATGGAGAGCTGTGGCTGGGTGAGGAGCAGATCTCCTACTGTTCGTGGTTACGGTGGGTGTTTTCCATAGCGTTTATGAAACTACATAGAGAGGACGCTCAGGCCAACCCTCCATGAAATCAGTACATTTTGGTCCTTTTTGCCACTTGCAACATCACCCAGTGGTTTTGCTTTCAGCCTTTCCCACCCTGTTTCTTGCTGCGCTCATGCGGGAGAAGATGTGTGTGTGCACCAAGGTCAAATATCACAAAATCTCCACTTTTTTTTTCAATGAAGTTCATTTTTGTCTCTGCAAGTCCTAATAAACACCACTGTCTGCCAGCCCAATGGGCTGGACACAGTGGGCCAGGAATCGGGAACTCACAGGAACCCTGCAGAGCGTGTGTCAGCCCATCTGCAGAAGTGTTTAACCAAGAGCCAGGTAGGGAATGGAGATAAAAGTGTGAAACCGTCCCTTTTCTGCAAGGTATGACTTATTTGAGCAGAATTTCTTATGTGGGAACAAGAAAACTGACAAATGGGAATAATTTCATGCAATGTGTAATTAAACTGTACAACTCATTATCACTGGGAGTTGCTACAGCAAATAACTTTTACGAATTCTGAAGGAGGGGAAAATATACAGTGATAACAACAGGGCACAGTTATCAGGTGCTGCTGGAAGCAGCAGCCTTGTCGGTGTCACTCATAGCGCTGCACAGCTGGGACCTTCCTGCTTTGCAGTCCCTGAAAGAAAATGCTGCTGCTTTTCGGTTTGTTTCCTTACATTCATATTTTCAACAGGAATTTGGTATGTTCCAACCTAAAATATAGTTTCAGAATGATTTTTTAATTGATATTATTTTTGAGTAATTGGAATGGAACGTTTCTGCTGTAAGAATTTCCCTGGGAACTGTTGGGAGATGTAGCGAGATTCTTTAATATATTTTGACTTTTCACTGAATAAGGCTATTTTCACAACAATTTTTTTGCCTTAATTTTGTCTTTTAGTTATGAATGCCTAGTTACTAATGGTAACCAGTTAGTTTAGTTAATAATTACTAAGTCATTATTAATTAAGTGTATGCAGATTTCTAATTATTTACATGTTATATATTTGTTATTTAAGTAATGAATATTTAATTTGATTAGTGACTTAGGTTATTGTTCAGTTACTTATTAAGGTTTCATTAATGATGTCCAATTATCAAAGTCTTGGGCTGTGAGGGGGCTCACACTAAAAATTCCTAAAAAACCCCCAGCTGTAGAGCGTCTGCTAATGCAACAGCTAAATGGGCTTTGGAATTAAACAGCGATTCACACTTTCTGAAGGGTTTATAGCTTCAAGTACATTAATTATGTCAAACTGATTACTTCCCAGCATTTCACAGCGCTTGTAGGCAAAGTTATTTTGTGGCTTGAGCGCCAATGTTCCTCTCCCTTTCCCAGAGCTTTTTTTCTTAACATATTTGGTATTTTGGAAATGTATCACTTCCAGCAGAGTTAGGAAGTCATCTTTAATTTTAATTTTTCATTCTTCTCAAAAAATGTTAGTTTATGTGAAAACAAAGTCTCCTACCAACTCACAGTGCCCCTCTCCAATGAGAGCTCTGCAGCCTTCCCAGCTTTCACCATTTTAAGTTCAAAAAGGGGCTTCTGGCCTGTCAGTTCAGATGACCCCATACACAGAGCAGGCAATGGCTTCTTTCTTCTTTACCTTTAGACTGAAAAATGGAAATGGAAAACTGATGGGAAAGAGGGGGTTTGAGTGCATTTTGTTTGCATTCTGTCCATTTAATAATGAGATAATCTAATTAAGCCGCATTAAGGAAGGAGTCAATATGGAATAGGAGTAATTAAATAGAAATAAATTAAATTAGCATTTATGAAATGACACAGTGGATTCATCCCTGCTGTGTGTCTTTCTCGCACTGTTGGAGCAGCGGGGGAACTGCAGCCTGCGAGCAGTGGTTGTACCCCACCACTGTGTTCCCAAAATTAAACACCTTTCTCCAAAAATTTTTATTCGGGGATAAAAACACATTTCTTCTCCAAAAATGTGTAAAATTGGAGCAGACAGGCTCGATTTCATGCTGCTTTTTGTGCAGCCCAGAGTAACCACACTTTGACTTTCATGAAGCTCAAAGTACAAAACAGACCCCCTCTGCCAGAGGCAGCTCCGTCTGCTCGGGCTCACATCTGGTTCCAGCGGTTCCCATGGCCTGGTCCAGATGTGGTGCTGTGAATCACTCTGCTCAAATACGGACACCTCCCTCTGCAGCTGAACTGGAAGTGGGTGTTTAAACCCCTATGTACCATTTCCACAGGGCAGTCCAGGATGGCAAAATATGGCCATAGTAATCCAGATTTCTGCTCTGTTAGAAAGCAGAATGGCCTCCTGCAACACAGCAATGACATTTCAATAGTCCAGAGCTCCACTGGTGGGAAATGCTCAGGACAAGTGAAGTCATGGTTGGACTCGATGATCTTAAAGGTCTTTTTTTTTTCTTTTTTAAAAATTCCATGAAAAGCAGTGTCAGCCTCTTTGCTCAGGAGAGAGGATTTTCCCTTTCCTAGATCCAGCCAAGCACATCCTCTGAGCCAGGAGCCGCTCTGCTCCTACTGCTTTGCTCCTTGCAGGACTTCCCTCAAAATTCAGGTTCTGAAGCCCCAAGTGCATCCCCCAGCCTGGCGCCTCCAGCATCACTATGGCAGCACCGAGAGACTGCTTTGATGGGAAATGCCACTAAAGGTTTATCTGTAAGATAAATTGGCTTTTATTAATTACATATAATTTTAAAGAAGTCAAACACCTGGATCTGTGGTGGAGCAACCTGCAACAACGTATCTCTGAGACCTCCCTAAGGGACCAAAACCTTTTTAGGTGAAATGCAGTGAAAAGCTGCATTTTCCATGGGAGCGCTATTTCAGAGTGAGGTTTGCAGCCAGCTCCCTTGATGGATTGCCAGTGCGCACTGCTGCCAACCATACTCTAGATTATTCAAAGGAATTATTTTCAGATTACGACTGTTTCTGTGCTGTGTATTAATCATTTACTATTCATTATTTCTGAACTGTGACTGACCACCTAAATTGAGAGCATTATTTCTGTTCTTCAATTAGGTAATTGAAATGCTCTTTAAATCAGAGTAATTAGTAGTATGACTTTTCAGCTGAATTATTTTTTACCCTGAATTAATGGAAAATTCTGAGACTTGTGAGTTATTATGCCCATTATTTGGCAATGATCTGAATTCTGTTAGATAGAGAGTGGTATGAATTTGTGAATCATCTTGAACAATCCTGACAGCTTCATTTGTAAAATATTAACAATTCTGTTTTTTGATAATTTAGCCGACTCTAACATTTCAGAGTATTTCAGACACAATTTGCAACCAACAGGTCATAGTAGTTACAAAGGCGCAAGTTCGGGGGCAGCATGTTAAAGTCATCTCCTTAACATGGTGGAAATGTGGAATTTCTGTGCCTTTTGAGGGCTGCAACAGTCAGTGAGTCAAGAGCTGATCAAATTCGCTGGTGCCTATGCTGGATCTGCTCTTCTGCATTGTTGTGGTTTAGGCCCAGTGCATAAC
>NW_010205420.1:0-25094 GCF_000695765.1 Mesitornis unicolor
GGTGTCGCCCGTGCCGTCTGCTCTCCACCGCTGCTTCCACTCCTGTGGATGCACTTCTCCAGGATCCCTTTTTCATCGCCTCTCCTGTCTGCGAAGAGCGGCTCTCCCCTGCGTAGGCTCACTCGTCTTTTGTGCAACTCCTGACTGCCTGGAGCAGCTCCTCTTTCGCATCTTCACCTCTTTTCTTGTTCCCTCTCTTCCCCTGCAACCCCCAGTCCTCTGTTACCCTCGATAATGAGGATCCCGTTGGAGAACTGAAGAGGAGTAAGAAGAGCTTGCTTGGCGTGCCCGTGTGGGGCTGCTACCTTCTTTCCCGCTCCCCTCATTTGAGGGGGGCCTAGCCCCCGACCAGCCTCCTGCTCCTCCAGGAATTGCAAGCCAGAGCGGTGGCTGTGGTGTGGCAGGCAGCAGGATGACTGACACCCGGCGGAGGGTGAAGGTTTACACGCTAAACGAGGACCGCCAGTGGGATGATCGAGGCACAGGGCATGTGTCCTCCTGCTACGTGGAGAGACTGAAGGGCATGTCTCTGCTAGTCAGGGCAGAGAGTGATGGTAAGTGTGTATGGCTGAAGGCACAGTCTTTCCTCGTTCTACCCAGAAAAGGAACTGGACTTAGTTTTGTCTCTGTTGCCTTATTGTTTTGCTGCATTATTCAAATGTGATTCCTAAAAGCAAGTAGGCACTAACCATAGTTCATTTGTGTTAGACTAGGTGAAAGAAAGGGAAGATTGCCACCAAGTGCAAGCATAGTGGGCACTTGGCTCATAGTGCAGAGAGTTGCATATGAAATATGTTCAGGTCTTGCTTTAATTTTTGGTATGACTTTGGATATCTAGTGATCTATCAAAGACAAAGTCTGTCAGTGCATGATATGACTTCGTTAGATATATAGCTACTGAATATAATGACTTGTATACTTAGTTATATCTTCTGACTGTCAACGAGACTTGTAATTTATTTGGCTTTTTCATTCTAGGAACTAGGATGAAAAGCAACTTCAGAATCATTAATTCTTACTGTTTGAGAAAGTTCTGACAAACTGTACAGTAATCTCTACAGCAAAGATCATAAACTGATACGGAGGAGTCAAACTTTCAACTAGGAAGGATTGTGATAATTGATTCTGATAAGCATAAATCTCAGGGTTTTGTAGCTTCCTGATTGTACTTCAAAAAAATTAAATTGGTACTTGAATGTATTTGTTTTATCCTTAAGAAGATGCATTTATAGTTTAGCCAACTTAATAGTGTGAGAGAAGACATTCAAATGGAAATAGACTTGGTTTAATCTCAACAGGAGGGAGAGAGGTAAAAGAGAAGCTTATCACTGAATTTTTTTAAGGTCATCATTATAGAGGTCATCATCTACTGTTGTAGATACAGTCCTTGCTGTCTAAATGGCTGCTGTGCTCGTGTTTAAAAACTGTCATATCTTCCATATATTAAGTTTCCTGATTTTTTAAAAAATTCTTTTTAGAAAAGGAAGTAAAAGAGCTGCAGTTTATAACCTGCTTGTGAAGAAAATAGCCCATTCACACTAAAATAACTTTATTGACTTTCAGTGGGATATGTATGCTTAAGACTGATTAGAACCTGAATTGGGCTGTTGTTGCTGGCTTATTTGTTGTAAATGAACATTTGTAAGAAGGAAAATACAAACTGTCATTGCTTTGTGCTGCATAGCTAAGATACTCTTATCAAAGCAGAACTGGCTCAAACTTACTAGTCACACCTAATACACAGAAGCGTATTTAATGGGATACACACATTAGACTTCTCTCAAACAGAATACATATACTTCAAGAGTACTGAATAATATACAGAGCTTAAGTTCTTAATTTAGTAGGTAGTATCTGTCGTGGGTAAACGTGCACTCTATTAATAGGCTAGTTTTTCTAGCTTGCTTGTGTAAACACCTCATAAAATTTGATTTATATTGTGTTTATTCCCAGTGTCAGTTGTTTGTGGACTAATTTTGCAGTCTTTTTTTCATGGGAGCAAATGGTTTGGAAAAAAAGTAATGCCAGACTTGTGTTTTAGATACTCTGCAATTTGTGTGTTCCCTTGCATGCTTTTTTAACTGAATGAAGTTGTCGACTGTGATTGTTTTCTTTCCTGTTATCAAAAACACACAAGTACTTGGAACCTGACCTCTACACCATTTGGCTCCATGTTCCCATTGCGTTCTTGTATTGTCTTTTTGTCAGCTCCTCCTTTTCCCACAACGAAACTTCTTCCTTCCTCCTTTTCTAAACCAGCTTTTCCTAGCGTTGGAACTGAGATTCATCCTGTGCACGCTGGGATGTTCTTACTGACTTACTCCAGGAAGCTGACTGAAAACCTCAGGATCTGCCTGAAACGGGCCCTGTTTCCTGAGTGGGGGATGTTAGCAGTAGTTCCTGCTGTGTATGAGAAATTCCTATCCTTGTTAAAGGGACCAGAGCAACAGCAGCATTACCAGAGGTTCATTTTGCTGGCCATGTGGACTAGCACATAGTTCAGGCTTTTGATTGTGCAGCTGTGACTTGGTGTAGCTCTGTAGCCGCTTTGCAAGTGGTTGTGATTTTATGGCGGGATCAGGGTGTTCAATTAAGGGAGCTGTTATCAGTATCCCAAGTCCAAGGTAAGCTATCATCTGAAATTGGAGCAGTAAGAACTGAGGAAGAGTGCAGTTTTTTAATCTAAAAAGGTGGGTTTTTTTCTTGGGTTTGTGTTTTTTTTAACACCATCTTAAAATAATTGAGAGCAGGTGATTGATTTGTGTTGCTATCTGGGATGTCTAATACCTGTCAGGCACTAAACTTTAACAGTTATTGCAGGCAATTTGAAATAATTATAGTACAGAAATACCATAAACTGCTTTCAGATCACATATATTATGCTTTAAAGAGGGAATTGTTAGGAGGTTTTTTACATTTAAGCAACTGTAAACTTTTTTACTTAAATACTGGGAAAGGGTTTTCTACTTTAATTGCAGTAGAGCGTGTGTATTTGACTTGAATTGCTGTAGAGCAATAGCAACCACTTTTCTTTCAACTGATCCCCCTCCATGTGAGTTTGTGTAATCAAAAGCCTTTGATTTCTTACCTGTTTCTCACATGGTGTTTAAGGCTACTGTGGCATGCCTCATTCTTAAATTATCTATATGCTTCTAGGTTTTCAGTGCATGGTTTCAAATGGCTTTTTTTGTTCTGAGCTTTTAATTAAAGCTTACTAGTCCTGTAACTAAACCTTTCAACAAGCCAAAGTGAACTCCCCCATTGGAGGCCATATTTGCCAGCTTTATTTTAGGAACTATTCAATAACTTTCTTTTCATAAGTTCTAGTTTGTCACTTCTGAATTCTGGATGTTAATCACTTTTGCCACAGGGTGAGCAACTGCATCCTCTCTGTTTCTTTAGAGTAAGTATAAGTAACCCCTAATAGTGGCAGAAGCCATAGCCAAAATTTGGCTTAAGTTTGCTTTACCTTGCTCAGACGCAAGGGAATATTTTATTTATTTTTAGGAAACCAACACAGAACATTTTGTGATTCTGTTCTTACCCCAGGTTAAAATGAAAAAGATGTGAGGGGTGAGGAGGATTGATTTTTGTTTCTTTTCTCCTGGTTCTCCCATCTCCTTAATGTTTGGGTTTGACCCTTTGGAAGTGTGTTAGACTGAGAAATAGTCTCTTGTGAATGCAGAGCACATCCTTGGACCTCAGTTTGAGCTGTTTCCTAAGTTTCTGTGGATTGGTTTCTGTGATTCAGTAGCAGTAGAAATGATTGCAGGGTTTAAACCTCTGTGTGAATCTTTCAAAAAGCCAACTCTTTAATTGAAATTTTCATTTAAGCATTAACGTTTTTATACTGGTGAGGAGTAATGAGTGACACTGTACCTTTTCTCCTTTTGAGGAGGGATCTACATAAGAACTTGCTGGCAGAGGAGCAGTATTCCCTATCAGCAGGTCTCCTCCATATGTATATATGTAAACAAGTCTGCAAATTTGTTGTTTTAAACTACTGGATTGGGATATTTGGTGTTTTCTAAATATCTCTGAAGATTACATTGTATTTCTGTCTGTAATCTCCTTTGAGCAAGTACTAATTCCTTTCACAGCACAGAATGGTGTTATTACATGAACAAAAGAACCCAGCTGTGGTATATTGCATTACAGTGGCAAATAACAGAATTCTGCAAATCAGTGTTTTCTTTATAGGTGGTTTCAGATGTTACTTTCTGGCACCAATGTTTTGCAGTTACCTTTACAAATTCACTCAAGGCTATAATTTAGAAAATAACTAGATCTGCATAATTTTGGGCCATTTATTAAAACCATAGCTTGTATTAAAGTGAGTTTTCAGGTCTTACCTAACTTTGAATAAAATCATCTGAGTCAATGAAGGTGAAATTTTGTTTATGTATTTTTATGAAGTAGACTGGATAGTCTTAACATATTCTAGAATAGTACCAAGAGAAAAATACCTACGTAGAAAATAATTGCTTATGACAAATGCAAGAGTAAGTATCTTGAACTGTAGTTAGGAATCAATACTGATACTGACTTTGAGTGATGAAGAACTTTATTTGCAGTATGTTAAGTTTCTGTAACCTTTTTCTAAAGAATGTGTTTGTGTTACAGTCATCTGTTAGTGTTGCCTGGTTCCCCAAAGCAGGTAACAGAGACTTAAGGCTGCCTCATACCAGGAAGGGGGTAGATCATGTAAAAGTGTATGAAAATAAGCTCACTGAACTAACTAGTAGAATAGTCGCTAATTTTTGAGTTGTTGAACCCTTTTTGAGGAGCACATTGCAGGTTATAAAGCACTGGTTACACTTCAGTATGTTTCTGTCTCCAAATTAATATTTTTATAGTTATTTTCTGAAATGGTGAGAAATAAGTTGAATCATGTGGTAATGAGAAACAAGTCAAGCCTTATAAGGCTTGATTTGTCTTTCCTGCAAGCGTCAGGTTTAGTAGAGAAGAAGAAATGCTCTTTTGTGGTAAGTCTAGTAAAGAGATCATTCTTTAGTATCCACTTCTAGCCTGGAAGATGAAATTTCTGCATTCACTTATCTTAAAAAATTTTCTTTAATAGTATTTTGTCTAACATGGTGTTCAAGTTATTTGTGATATTCTGTTAATTTCAGTATTTCCATGTCTGTAGATCTGTGTTCAGCAGTTAAAATATAATGCTGCAATTATCAGTTGCTTTTAATTCTTACAAGATTCTAATTCAGATTTGCTGCTATTAAATATTTCTAGACAGTAAAGACTTTCTAGAAGTTAGTCAACCATGTTAGCACAATATAATGTTCTAAAATTTAATGTATTTGAAGCTGAGGCTTTGAAACTGAAAGCAAGATTGGAGTGAAATACTGCCTGTCACTGATGATCATAATGGAAAAGGGAATACTGTTTTTAGATGTTCACTAGGCAAACCCAAAATTCAGACCTTGAGACTGTGGCCTAAATACCACAGTGTATTGGATTCATCAGTAAAGTTCATCTTAGCTGTTTTCTTCTCTGTTCTGCTCTGTAGTTTGTGATTTTAATCTTTTTCTTTAGTTATGCTGTCACACTGCTGCTTTGTTAACATAGCTGATGTGGCTTACAAAAGTGGAAAAACGTCTAAAAAAATAAAGTGTAGTATAAGTGGTTTTGGGAGGATTGCTTTTTTTTCCTGCATCTCGTTTTCCCTTGAGGGTTATATAGTTCAGTTTTGTTGTTGGATTGTATCTGAATTTGTAAACAACCCTTACTGCAAAGCGGTTGAGACAGGATGATAGCTTCTAAAGACAACTTCATTAGTAAAGGCTGCTTCTTGTAGATCAGCAGACTTAGAAATTAGGAAGAAGCAGCTATCACAGGTAAGCGACTTCGTTAATTAATTAAACAAAACATTAATTGTGTCTGATTATCACATACATACTGTATCCTGGGCTGCTTATGCAAAAGAAAGGGCAAGAAAACACAGACATGAGAATGGAATTGCTGGTTTGTGTCCTAAATCAGTATAAGCTGCTGTGAAACCATTGCTTCTAAGTTTATCATGTCTAAAGTTTTTGGTATTGGCAGTCACAGTGGTTGCTGCTCTAAGCATAAGTTTCTAAATATACTTTCCAGCAAACAAATACAAGTGTTTTAGCTAAACTTTAAGAACAAATACCACATCATTAGCAAATTTGTAAAAAACTAATGTAGATGATCTATGAAATGCAGTTGTGATGTATTTTTATGTGCTGATTTTTTTTAGACTTTATCATGCCTAAAAACTTTTCCATGGAAAAGTCATTACATAGAATGGGGATTTCTTTGAGAGGAAAAATTAAATACAAAGCTGTAGAATGTGGGTTTAACAGGCTTATTGTTGGGAGGAAGGGTATTAGTACCTACCTGAAGAAAGAGTGATCAGAAGGTTCATGTTGAGATTGAAGTTTTAGTACACATGTAAATAAGGAACTTCTTTTTTTCTAGGGTCTCTTCTTTTGGAGTCCAAAATTAACCCGAACACTGCATACCAGAAGCAACAGGTAAACATACCTTTTTTTTCTCCCCCTCATGTTTAAAGGCAGGTTCTTTTAACTTCAGGAATACAGTCCATTTTTTGCCTCTGTTGCATATTATATGTTCTTATACCAAAAATAAGAGGCAAAGTAGTTCTCAACATTTTTCATGTATTTCATGATACATGCGTGTTATTTCTCTGTATTTTTTCAGAAGTTGTATAGATAACATGCACTCTGTTTTACACCAGAAAATGTTTTGAGAGAGATGGGCAAAGCATGGTTGTGAAAATCACAGTTCCTGAGGACTATGGTATCCAAAACTTAATATCATCTGGCTTTTTTTCTACTTTACATTTCAGATACTACAACTTTCAATGTATTTTATTTAAGAGATGGCTGGGTGGCTTTAAAACTATTTACATGTTTACCTTTGTTTAGCTTTTACTTGAAGATGAATATGGGTTACTACTGCTTGAAAACATTCTGTATAAATAAAAACAGCTTCTCACCTCTAGTTTGCACCTTTCTTCAATTATTTAAGCTATATATTGTGAGCCCCTAAAGAATGCTACTGAGATGGGTGAGAAGTGAACTGTAGGTCTTGCACTTGCTGTTCTTATCTTATGGAGGCTGAGAATTACCCTTAGAGGTTTAGAAATGCTGAACTAGATTGTATTTTGTTGCCTGTCTGGTCAGCTCAAACTTGCTAAGATCCCATCAGGTACAGTTGTTACATGAGAACATGCTTCAGTCTTCAGCTTTAATAGTTTATTATAAGCATAGACATACTATGTTTTACTCACAGGCTACAGCTGTTGGTAGTATTTTATGTTTAACTGAATGGAGAGAACCAGCCTGGGTTAAAAATATCCTTCCTTGGAAAATTTAACTTGTATCTGCCCCTTGATATAATTCACACCGCACTATATAAACAGTGTGTATTCAGGAACTGGTAAGGCCGTTGTGGGTGGAGAATCAGTTGCAGAGAGTGACAAAGGACATGACCAGGAAAAATGCTAAGCAAACTAAGTCTTAGTTGTAATCCTCAATACCTTGAGGTCATGTTCTATGATATGGTAACTCCAGCTTTAGGACTCCTAAAATGACATTAAGTATTTCACAGCTCTATGGCATAAAGTACTGATCTAATGTAAACTTGCTTTGCTGGTTCAGATCTGTTCAAAGAGCATTGAGGGCTGAGCTTTGTATTGGTAGGCTTTATGCCAGAGCAAACATGAAGCCTGCTTAAAGTAGGCATAAAACTGTAAGACCAGTGCAAACCACCACATAGAATTTCATTAATTGTGCTCCTTGCTGCTCTGGGTGAGACGTGTATTGTAATCTAGTGCTGCACAAATCTAATACTGGTGGTTGTGAAAATATGTTTAGAGAAAGATAAATATTAAACATTAATCTGCCCTGTCAGAACAGCACTGTATGTTTGCTGTGCTAGAGAAGGAAAGAGGCTGTTCTTAAAGCTTTCAAATGCTGTATAGACAGAAATTTATATTTGCAGGTGTACTGTTCATATTACTTAAGCAAAGCAGTCTCTAGTACACCTTGAATGTAGGGTTCTGTGCTTTAGAAATACAGAATCTCTCTTGGTGTGTGTATTAATCCTACTTTGCAGCATGTTATCTTGCAGGTGAGGCCTGCTTACCCTTTCCCTTAGTAAAAGGCAAGTTCAGAGTTTAAACCTGATTCTAGATGAGCAAAGCTTTGAGCATAGCAGCTGAAAGGAAGAGTTGCTTCTTTCCAGCTCTGCTCATAAAACTCTGGACTGCCTGTACTCACTAAACCACAAGAAAATTGACTTGGTACTCCAAATCCCTCTTCAGAATTTGGTAACTCTATGTCAGGAGAAGTTTCAAGCCACCTCACTCAAGATCCGTTTGTGGAACTGTGGGATGGAAGAGTGAGTGAGATCTTTCTTTTTTGGCTACAGAGTGCCACTTTGAACGGCAGCCTGAGATAGAAATCTTACTTTTGAGTTTGCCTGCAGTTGTCAGTTGCACTCATAAAATTTCAAGAAAAATCTTCTAGAAATGTGAGACTTAAAGCTTCAAAGTAACTTTCCAGTGTTACGGTCTTGCCAGCCTTACATAAGTTTTGTTGTGAGGGTGAGCCTCGTTCCCTTTGAAAGGGGTATATAGCAGTCCATCAGAGCTGTTTTACTGACATACCCAGTGCATGGCTTGTAGGCACTTTGGATAGCTAATGGAATAAGTGGATGAATTCTGACTTTTGTCTAGGCTGTTGGAAGGCTTGTAAGAATAAACAATCTTTTATTGGACCAACTAATAGAATTTGTGGTTGTAAGGAGGGAGAGATGTGTGATAGGTAAGCTTTTGAGGGAACTTGCTATGCTGGTTGCTTCGTGCTCTTCAACAAGCCTATAGATACCTTTGTGGTAAACTCTGAAGTTCTTCCACTGTTGAAAGAACTTCTGTCTGTGCTGTGCTACTAGTGCTGGTGTGAAACAGATTCTCTGTAATTGTTGATATCACGAATCATGCAGTCTCAGGTTATACATATGTATATTTTAATGATAACTGTCACAGATTATTGTTTGTCAAAATAATGATGTGAAGATCTGAGTACAAGTTTGCCTTGCTGTCTCTGTTCTCCTGGCAAGTAGAACATCCACTGAAACTACCAAAAAAACCAAACCCCAAAAAAACAAAATGCCAAAGACTACCACCAAAAGCCATACCTTGTGAACCTGAGCTTCAAGTAAAATTTTGTCATGTTGTCTGCTTTAGATTTCTTGGGGTTTAGGATTGAAAGCAATGACTGCCCTTATTTGTGGATTAGTCAAGTCTCTGTGCGCACATAAATGTTTATCTAGGCGGTGGTAGATACAACTGTCTACTTTTCCCGTTGGAGAGGAAGAATACTTCGCAGATCTAGAGATCTGCTTGAGGACTCATTTTGCATACATCAGCACAGTCCTGAGATACTTCAGTTTGCACAATGTAGTCCCTGGTATTCCCAGTTTTACCTGCTCTCTAGAGGTTTGAAATAATTCCTTAAAGCACAAAACACATAGGCACTACCCCATAGATAGTAGATAAATTAGGTCAGTCTTTCTGTCACAATGAAGAGTAATTTTCTGCTGTGCATTCAGAAAGATAGAGATGTCTGTGTGTCTGATCCTGTAACATGGAATTGCTACCAGTGGAAGCTTTTTAGATGCTCTGAACTGTGTACTTCCTTACTTATACTAGAACTGGAAGAAAAGAATCCAAAGCTAATATTTCTTATGTTCAGGTAGTTGTAGGCAGAAGACTTCTGAAAAAGCAAAATGTGCATCAGTACAGCCACTCGGCCTCCTGACTTGTATTCTTGTTTAAGGCTATATGTTAAGTTTTATTGGTATTCTTGTTTTTAAATGTTGTTATGATGGTCCTATACCTTTGGTATGGAATATACTGGATTTAGTTATGGGTAAGTAGTACACAGATTAAAAGCAAATTTTGTTTAGTAAGTGGAATTTAATTGTACTATGGGTTGCTGGACCACACATAGGAAACTTAGGTTTCCTTTTCTGTTGTTTATTGTTTTCTTAAAATACTAGTAAAGGTAGAAGATATAGTAATTGTAATGTCCTGGTGAAGTCAGTTTACATGCTTCAATCCATGCTTTGTTTTGTATGCTGTATTTATTTTTTTTTAAAAGCATTAAAATTATACAGTTTCATAATACTAGTGACAGAGGTGCTGTTCTTAAACAAGTGATCCTTAGAACAGCACACCTTTTCCTATGCAACCTTAAAGGAGAAACTTAAACTTTATTAACATTTATCTAGAGAGAAAGCCAATACGGGTGTCGACTGGGGTATATACTTTTCGATATACTTTGCAAATGTTTTAGCAATAAAACAGTAAAGACTTACATCCTCAACTTTTAGATACGTCGCTGTACATCCGGTAGCCCTGTGATGAAGTATTGCATTCCTTTTTGTGCCTGAAACAAGGAAAACTTGAGTTACTTATAGCTGAAGTCTTGCCTCTGCACTGGAAACTTCACCGTCTCAATGTCCTCTGCTTTTGCAGTCCCTTTTTCCATTCCTCACAAGAATACAGAGCTTAAATTCACCCGGAGTACCATCTACTAACTGTGTAGCTCAAAGGTGGCTATCATTCAGTGATGGAGACCAGACTACTAGTAACAAAGCTAAATTTCAAAAAGATCCAAAAAAGCACTAACAGAATGCTAAGAGATGAAATTCCCACCCTTACTGTTAGGACAAGCAAGCCAACAGTGAAACTTCGTTTCAATAAAATTTGTGCTTATTGTAGCTACGAGACTAAGGAGAAGTGTATGGGTTTGTGGGGTGAGAGGAGAAACAAGGGGACTGACTGCCATTGGTTTGAGGGTGTGTGGGTTTATCTGTTTGAAGTGATTGTGTTCCTTTATCTTCATCCATGTTTTCCTGTGAAATCTAATTTTTCTGCTGTTTCTGCATGTGGCCACTAGGTCAGTGAAACATGGTTCTGCTATAGAACTAATAAACTGACTTTATTACAGCTGAGAGGGCATTGTCAAAACAGTAACAGTTTTCTTAATTTTATCATGTTAGGAAAGAAATATTAAACCAATTTTGCAGCAGAATCAAATCCTAGGTACCATTATGAAATCCCTGGGCTCTCTTTGGAGATTGTTTGAATGCTGTACAAGACACCTGTTAATCAGCTTGCTAAGAGTTAAATAAAACTGATTTAATGTCTAATAAAAGTGTGACTTCTGTTGAGTGTTATGGTGAGAACTTGAGACTGATAGTGTTTATTCAAAGCCTTTCTATTAAGGCAAAGTAAGCCTTTTTGAAATAATTTCAAAAAGTGAGGAAAAAATGCGGAAGATCCTAAGCCCTGTCCATCTTAAGTACAATTGCCACTGCTTGCTGGCTTAAGCTATTGCAGTAGTATGTTTGAAAGTTAGCTTCTTGGGATCAAAGAAGCTGTAGCACACAGTGGTGCTTCCTTGAAAACCTCAAACTAACCAGAACTTCTCCATGGATGCAACCAACAAAACAAACAAAGAAATGCCTGACTATTCTGAAGAAGTTTTGCCTCAGGCTGTATCTTTATAAAGATGAGTGCAAAAAGTTAACCTCCACTGGTAGAAATGATGAAGACCTCCTTCTGGGAATGTTAAATACACAGATCTTGTAAAAAGAAAAAAATTGCTTAAAGTTAAGAATTCCTGATGATACCCGAGCAGTTATTTAAAAGAAGACAAATTTATAGGAAAGGGCTTAGGGAGACAGCAAATTTTGTATGGGCTAAGGTAATGATGGCACATCCAACTGGCACTATTGTCACAGTATTTTTTGCAAAGCAGCAAATGGTTTTCAGACTCAGAATAAGATTGTGTGCTCTCCATAAGAGGTTTTCTGATTAAAAAAGGTCTTGCTGAGAACTCTAATGCATCTTGAAAATGGTGAGGAGCTGAAGTGCTGGGATTCTTGCAGAGCACTCAGCAGAAAAGCCTTCAGTGATAAAGCATTTGTCCATGTTAATGACCCTGTTCACACAGCGTAGCTATGATTTAGTATTGCAGTTTCATATTTTAATTCTGTTTTACGACAAGCTAGATTACAAATTTTAGATGTTCGTTTTAATCATCCCAGCCAGTTCCTTGTCTAGAAGCGAATGTTTTGTACCTAATGCAAAAAAAGGTTATGTGTTTGATCAAACTGAGCCAGACCTGCTTTTACGCATCCCCTTGCCTCTCTAACCAATAGATGCTCTTACTGAGCGTATTTATTCACACTCCTGTTTTCTCTTGGAATGGAGGAGGCAGTCTTTAAGAAGTTTCAACAGATAGTCCCATTCAGCAGCTGAGAGATCCGGAGTAGTTGTGGGCTCAAATTACACTGAGGAGATCTCAGATCAAACACAAAGATTCTTTTAAATAAAACAAGCAGAAACTAGACTTTTATTTATTTTTTTTTATCTTTAACTACATCTAGAATTTCCTTCAGTCACTTCTCCCTGCACGTATAAAGCTCGTACTGTTCTTCTTTTTGATGGTTATAAGCTTTGTAGGAGTAGGAAAATGAAATTACATTAATAACTGTCTGCATTTAACAAGGAATTTAAACTTTGACTGAACTGTATATTACACAACAGAGTCAAGTGCCTTGCTCACTTTATTTCATGTTCTCTTTTTAAAAAGCCCTTTGAGGCAAGAAAGGATGCACAAATACTCTGTTACTGAAGATCCGGAGAGTAGCAATTGGTAGATTTCTGTTGAGGCACTGATATTAATCTCTAAGATTAAATGCTTGTGTGATAACAGATAACTGTTCATTTGAAGTAGCTAATGTTGGCAGTTGGAAAATAGTATTAATAAACTAAACTTGAAGATTGTTGTTCTGCTGCTCAAATAATTTCTTTCAGCAGTTTTTTTGTTTTGCTTTCCAAAGAAACAGTTAAAAAAATCAGAATGTGTAGAGCTGAAAAAGTACGCTCTGAACTCCCATGTGTGATAGCAGGTGATCCTGTTTAGCCAGAACAGTTGCTATCCTGCTATCCAAATACACTTCTGTGCATCTGCGACTGCAGTTTTTAAAAGCAGCTTTACCTTTGGGTCTTCCCTTTCATTTTTCCTGAGTTTGCCTCCCTCCACCTTTCCACTCCCCAGAGGAAAAAGACAGACAGACCTGTCTCGGTCCACTGCTGGGTTTTATTCAGATACTTAGAGCTTTTGTTTATTCAGCTTACCTCAGTTAATGTAAATAACACAGCCCTTATTTGTGTTCTTTTAGTCATTTCCTGATTTGTTATCATGTTCTTTATAGAGAAGAAAATATGTTTTGATCTTCTTTTGGAAATGGCTTATAAATCTGACCACTTTCATTTAAATGGCAATGTAATTAGATAGGAATGTTGTACGTTCTGCTAGGGTTTACTTAAGATTTAGTGTTAGGGTGGGTTTTTTTAAATGAAGTAAGTGCTGCTCAGTGGGAGGCTGATGAGAGAGTGCTGTAGTGAATTGCTGTAGTATAAATACTAATTGCAGAGATCAGTGTCTTAACTTTGAATCTGACACATACAGTGAATACTGAAGTAAGGTACGTGCTGTTTCTAAAAGATGGTAAAAAAACCAACTTTTTCTTTTGAACCTTCCATTTCTAAATTTTTGTGGACTCTTTATTTTTCTTACTCTATAGGAGTAAGCAGTAGTAGGTGCTGTCAATCTGTTATTACCAGAGAATTTGCACCGTGACCTGTCTTGTAGAGAATAAACTATTAATTGTGATTTTCTTCTTCCTTTTGTATTTTGGAGGTGGTCTTCCTAAATCCCTTTCTTCTGTGTACCACCTCTTCCTCAACCCTTTGGAAAAGGAAAAGGAAAACTATTTGCCATTTGCAAGGTAAAGCCATTAGCGCCTCTGAAGCAGTAGAGCTGCTCTGGTAATGGCAAATTGATTATTTTGCATTGCTTGACTGGATCCTACTGGAGCTCGCTGATTGTGCTATTTAGATGATAGATCAGTTTAAGGAGTTTTCTAGTAGGTGCATATCAAAATCGAAATGTAAGATTTCTCTTCATCCTCAGTGTTCAATATTTGAAATAAGCGTAATTGATAAACTGTCTTAAACTTTATAAATGTCTGCAACTTACAGTGCTTTTGCAAATATTTAAAATTAATTCCTTTAGGAATAATCACTGTAAGCAAAATCTGTACTTAATGAAGCAAAAATACTCTATTTTATGGTTCTCATTGAAATATAAGTAGAAGAATTTTCATATTTCTTGTTCTAGTGAGTAAATGCATGTTTTAGCCCTTAAAGAATGCAGTTAATGTGGCTATATTTCAGCTAGCTGTTACAGGAAGACAAAAGACTTTTAAAATAAAACTTCAATATTTAAATAATACAGATTATATTTTCTCCTCTTTTTGTATTTTTTTTTAAATTCTAACAGGTATTTAGCAAATTGTCTGTGAACTACTGCATCAAATAACTTATCAGTGTGCGAAGTTACTGTTTGCAGCATCAGCTTCCACTTCCATATATTGTTTTTGTATGCAATATGAGGGCTCTGATAAACTCTTGAACTATTCTAGTACGTAGATGAGAGCTTCAGTGTCAGTGTCTGGGTAGTAAACCTAGCTAAGCACGGTTTCAACTCACTTGTGGAAATCTAGGGCAAAACTTCCTTTCCAGATTATAGTTTGGAATGAGTAAAACTGGTGTGTGTGGTTTAATGTCATAGCTATGCATACTCTTAGGCACTTTTTGGTGTGCTTTTTCAAGTTTCTGTTCTTGTTTAGAGTTTGTAGGCATCTTGGGGCTGCTTTTTAATCAGCTGTTCTGCGTCTTCTGGGGTCTGTCAAAATGAAACAAATGATTGTAACTTTGATCCTACAAAGGATATGCAGTTTTATGTGGTCCAATTGAAACAGATTTAAAAACAAAACAAAGCAAAACCTGTTGCTTTTGTTACCATATTTTATCAGAGGATGCATTGAGGTAGAAGTACATATTCTGGATCAATCTTTTTTGAGATTTACAATATTATGATCATGTAAATGAAGAACTAAAAATTTCAGTATCTTTCAGGAACTTCCTTATCCTGATTTACGCAGAAATGCTTTTAATCTTGAGAATCTCAGAATGCATAAAAATTTTACAAAGAGTCATGACTACATTTGTATTGTAATATTGTCCTTCTATAATTAGGTGTCAAGCTGGTTTTATTTCTAAAATTATACTCTTTAAACACTGTTCAGGTTTGTAAATTCTGAAATACATTGCCTGAAAATCCTCTTCCTCTCTTTAAAGGATACCTTGATTGTGTGGTCTGAAGCTGAAAATTATGATTTGGCACTTAGCTTTCAAGAAAAAGCAGGATGTGATGAAATATGGGAAAAAATATGTCAGGTAAGTTTGAGAAATGTAAGATTGAGATAATCTAAATCATCTTAATGTTTTTGTTCAAAGATTGTAGACTGTTTTAAGAGGTGAATCTGAACACAGTAGATGGAAAATAAAAACTTATCTTCTTAGCCACCTCCCCCAAATTTTGCATTTTTGAGTTTGTAAACTTTCTCTCTTTCCTCCAGAAGTTTGATAGGAACTTAAACTATGGGGTATTTTTTAGAGCATTTTCAGGTCTCTTTGCTTGATGTAACTTCTTAGCTTTATTACCACCCAAGGAAGTTTAGCTCAAAATGAGCGCTTAAAAAGTTTCCTAACAGTGAATTTCATAATTAACTTTTTCCCGGTTGGCCAGAAGGGAAAAGGTTACCTGTCCAAAGTTTTACTGTAGAGAGAAAAGTGTATGTGAGCTCTTAGTGAATTTTGTAATGTATTTATCATGGATTTAACCATATCTTATTCACTGTTCGCTTTCTACGTTTCTCAATCTTCTCTTTCTCTTATTTCATTCTTCTGTTTCCAGTGAGAGGAATATTGAGCTTCTCAACAGAACTTTTTTCCATGTAAATGTGACAGCATGCTTCTGTTAACTGCCAGGGTATGAAAGATTGGAGATAGCTCTATCCCTGTATTATCACCGCAAAGCTATAATTCTCAGTTTAAAGAAATCAAACAATGTATGTGTAGTGTGTATATATTTTAATATGTGCTAATTAACTCATTATGTTTTACCACTGTGACTGGATGATGATATAGTCACTGAATCAGTATTGTTTCTGGGTAACATTTGGTTGGGTATTAACTATTGACCAATACCCAAAAAATTTTTGTGAGTATATTCACTGATGCTAGTTCAGTTTGTCGGTTGCTTTTTGGGTTTTTCCTTCTATTCCAAACATTACTACTTCTCTTAATTTCTGTGCTGTTAGGTGAGATTTCTCTAATTTTCTCTCTATGTACTCTGTTTGTAACAAGCATCTAGCTCTCTGCACTGCCTTTTGGAGTTTGTTCTCACTGATTTAAAAAAATAAAGCAAAAGAAATCTGTTTCCACAGTTGCATGTGCATAGATAATTCCTTGTTTTAAGGAACGAGTCTTTTCAACAGTTTACCACTTTTGTAAATAAGTACAGAACCATTTCCATGCACCTTAGCAGTCAAGGGACCAAAAGCAGGGGACAGAAACAGAATCGGAAAGGGGTAAATTGTATTCTTGGGAAACACCCAGATAAGAAGCCCGGCTTCCTCAGCCTCATACGAAGATCTAAGATTTTTGTAAGAAACCAGTGTCTTTACATCCTGTTTTGAGGCCATGCTATTGTATTTGTCTAGTGTTCTTTACGGATCTTAAACTTCCTCAGTCATTAAAGCTTCTTCTAAAAGGAAAACTGGTGTATAAGCAGGACAGTATGGCAGGTTTTAACACCATTCTCGATTTTAAATCAAGTAAAAGCTTGCTGTTAGCTATGAAGAATTATTTCTCCCACTTTTTTAAACTGATTTTTGACATTAAAAAGAACAGTACCTTCTACTGTTCTACACAGCAGCACCATTTTGTATTTGACCTATCAGACTCCAAGCAGATACTACAATGAAGATGTCATTAAAGCTGAAACACTCTGGTGCCCAAGCATGTGTCTCTTATTTTTTTCACTGTGTATTTTCCACAGTTTCTTCATTGTGTTTCTAGAGAGATCTTTGCAGGCCCTGTGCCTTTTATTTCTGACAGCTCCAAATTTCCACTGCTCTTTTGTTAATGTTGGTTTGGGTTTTTCTCTTTTTAAGAGGGGATTCTGTGCCTCTGCTGAGCATTTAGGAAGTGCACAGTAACAGATTTTGACTTGCAGCTCTCCAGAAATGAAAACAACAATTAAATGAACAAGACTGGCCTCTCCCCTCCGTTTGAGGTAGCAGAAACTTTGAAAAGCATCAAAGAGCCGTTAAATAGCCTATAGATAAATGATTACAGCTGTAATGTAATACTGGTTTGCATTTGAAAAATCTCTCTGCAGAAAATAAAGACTGGAAGCAAATAGCTTAGTTCAGTAGTCTTAAAATATTGTTTTCCATATAGTAATTATGCATTTCCTTTTTTAAGTGCTCAGAAAACACAGCTTTTTTCCTTATTCTTCCTCTTTTTATATAAAATAAATAGAATTTAAATATAAGGTAGAAATAATTCTGTAAAGCCTCTGTTTGACCAAATCTTTTCATTGTTTCGTATTTTCCAAACCACCTGTGCTCAGTGTGAAACTTAGATTTTCACTTCTGTTTTGGCCAGATAAAGAAGGAGTGTGACATTTGAAATGTTGTTTTTGAAAAAGCATTCAAGTAGCAGTAAACATTTTTGATTTTGTAGGTTCAAGGCAAAGACCCTTCTGTGGATATTACTCAGGACCTCGTGGACGAATCGGAGGAAGAACGTTTTGATGATATGTCATCACCAGGCCTAGAATTGCCATCCTGTGAATTAAGTCGCCTGGAAGAAATTGCAGAACTTGTGGCATCTTCACTGCCTTCACCGTTACGCCGTGAAAAGCTCGCGCTAGCACTGGAAAATGAGGGCTATATTAAGAAGCTCTTAGAAATTTTTCACGTGTGCGAAGACTTGGAGAACATTGAAGGACTACACCACTTATATGAAATTATCAAGGGAATTTTCCTTTTGAACAGAACTGCACTTTTTGAAGTCATGTTTTCCGAGGAATGTATAATGGACGTAATTGGATGCCTAGAATATGATCCGTCTTTATCACAGTCGCGGAAACACAGGGAATTTCTGACTAAAACGGCAAAATTTAAAGAGGTGATTCCTATATCTGATCCAGAGCTGAAGCAAAAAATACATCAGACATACAGAGTACAGTATATTCAAGATATGGTCCTACCCACTCCCTCAGTTTTTGAGGAAAATATGCTATCAACACTTCATTCTTTCATCTTTTTTAATAAAGTGGAAATAGTTGGTATGTTACAGGTAAGTTTCAGAATTTCAGTCTCTTTATTTGTGCTTGGGCAGAGAAATTTGGATGATTTTTATTGGAAAGATTGAGGTGCTTTGGTGCAACCTTCTGTGATTCTGAAAGTTGTTTTGAAGTATGACATGAAAGGCATGGATTTGAGAACTGAGCTGTTTAATACATGCGCTTAAATTTCAGATTTTGGTCTAGATTCTCTGTAACTGATTTAAATGGAGCAAACATATGTAGAATCCTAAATAAGACTGTTTAGAATGAATAGTGCTGTTTGCATTTTGCAGGGTTGATTTTGCTAGAGGATTTTTTCTGTATCTTGGGACTTTTTAAGTACTACAGTTAAGGATAGTTTTTGTCATGTTACCATGGCAAAAAAAAAGACATCTAATTACTTCACCTAAATTTCACAAATGTAATCTCAGCCCAGGGTATAACTGTTTCTAATTTTGAAGTAAATTGAATTAGTTGTTTGGAAAGTACAGGTTCAGAACATGACTTGCCTTAAGTGCTTGAATGTTTTGTTAGGTAGCCTTGTAAGTCTTACAAGGGATTGCTAAAAGCAGAGTCCTGAGGGTGATATATTTTGGCTTGAGGAGGGGAAGAATTACTTGGGGGTCTTGGTGTCAGTGGCTGCTTCTGAGGTGAATCTTGAAATTTGAAAAGGAAACTGGGAAATCAGGGGAACTGATCCTGCAAAATCATCAAGGGTGTGTTTGCCAGAAATCCTGAGGTAACTTGGCTAAGGACTACTGGCTGATTAGTCGCCTTTTTTCTGTCTCTTACAGCCTATGTTAGGTTAACAGATGCAGGGTAAGCTTGGCTTAGAATACCGAGGTTTAGTGTGGCTGTGAAACTTGTTAGTTGCAGTTTACAGTAGAGGCTCAAAGCTGATTTTGGTTTGTTTTGTGACCACAGGTTTCTGACCCTCATCTTCACTTCTGTTGCTGTTGTCTATGGTTGAGGATAATGTGTACTCCCTGTGCAGTGGAGCCAGAACTAGCATTGCATAACTTCCAAAGTTCAAATTGTTCAAGTGCTTTTTACAGCTTTGAGGAGCCAAGAGTGGTAGCACGCAAGGAAGAACATACATCATGTGCTGATAATGCGGTTCCTAGTTCTTTCACAGTACGGCTGTATAGCACTGAAGAGAGCTCCCCGAGTTTATAAATAGGAATATTGGGAATTATTTGACATTGATGAACTATTCTTTTGTTTTGAGAGAATTAAAAGAGGCTATCACAAATTACATGCCCATTGCATTTTTAAGAGATTAAAAGGCATGATTGACTGATTGATTTTTCAAGTTCTCACAGTGTAGGTCTAAGCCAAGGTTTAAACCTACTTACCTGGCATTTATTTATTAATTTCTTTATAGAGCAGTATGTCAGGTTGAATTTCTGTAATCTCTGTCCCCTAAAGTTTCATCCTCCCTGTTCCTTTCTCCACCCTCCCATTCCCACAGTCTGTGTATAAAATGTACAATACTGTTCCTTCTCATTTCTTTAAGCAGAATAAATAATGTTATGAGAACAAAATTAAAAGACTGCTTTGGTTGATTTCACTTCTATAACTAATTCTTAAGGTCTTTAATTAGTGTATGGATTAACATGCATTTCTGTAGATGGTTGTATCACAGTACTTTGGTGTGGGGGATGTGTGTTACTTCATGAAAGATTTAAAGCTGGCTGTAATTGGAGTTTCTGGCACTCATTATTTTAGATGTTAAGAGATCATGGTGCTCACTAACCTTACGTATGTACTTAAGAGCTGTTTCTTTTGTAAGTTGTTATTAATTGAAGAGTTTCTGGGATGCGTCCACGGTAGTTTATGGGGAGCCATGGATGAGTCTCAAGTTGTTAGTTAGTTGGTGTGCAATACAGCTTGTTATGCTTATGCTGTTGGCTTCAGGTTGTCTCTCCTGGACCACTGAGAGTGTGACAAAAGAGCTGTCTTTTTAGGAAATTTTACCTCTCGGATTAACAGTAAACTCCCTGGGCAGCTGCTCTCCTGTGACATCCTGCAACTATTGCATGTACAACCGAGTTGTTTTATATTCTGTTATTTTCTGTCTTGCTGGCTAGGAAGGAAAGAAGAAGAACTTAACCTGCACCATAAAAAAAGGATGAGCTCTAAAGTACCCCTTTTCATATCAGGCTGTGTATTAACTTAAGTGGCACTTTGCAGTACCCTCACCTCAGATTAACTCAGCCATACTTTAGTTACAGAGAAGTGATGAGAAATTTGTACAAGACTCTGTGCAGATTATGCCTTGTGCTTTTTGACAGAGCAGGTGATTTTACTCACATTATCACTGTGTCTTACTTAAGGTATTTGTTGTCAAAATAGGACGTTTAATGTCATTAAAGGTCACTGACATTTAAGGTGATTTTTTCCTTTATAACTGGTGAATTCTGTAAATAATATGCTGATTCGTAAGAATTGTGGCTTTATTAGGAGAGATATTGGATGTCTTAAAAAAAAAAAAAGTAAATTCTGTAGTTGTGGAAGATGCCTGCTTCCATGATTTTGCTTTCTTTGGTAGGTAAATAACTATTGCCTGTTCCGTGATCAAAAGTACAGAACAAGTTGCCTTTGGCACTTAGGGTTATGACCTGTATTCCTGCATCCATCTTCATTAAGGTTAGCTTTCCCATAATCTTTATAAAAATGCTTACACTGATGAGCTTTTCTGAGAAATGGAGATTAGTTTATTTGTGATTTAATTGTCTAAGATCTCTGATTTTAAGTAACTACATCAAGATCTCATTAAGCTAGATACTGTTAGTCATGATGGATAGCAAACCCACAATAGCAGTGTTTCCAGTCTACAGAATTAACTGCTGTGGGAACCTACTCAATTACTGGTTTTATGATTTGCTGTGTGTAAGATACAGAAGAGGTATATAACATTTTTTTCCGATTTCAGCCCCTCCTAATATGCTCTTACTGCTTGGGCTCCAGCCTGTTCTAGTCTTGAGATGCCATAGCCACCAAGAAACCTTGCTTGAAACATGGAGTTCGCCAATTTTTGAGAGTGGGGGTGGGACAGGTAAGTGGTGTTTCTTACTTTATATGACGCTCTTTTGCAATTTTAAAATTATATATACTAATGTTCGCACTGGAGGCCACCAGTTCTTTCCCTTTGCATTATTAACTAGTTCTTAAAAAACAAAAACTTGCAAAACTGCGCCATAGAGTGAGCAAACACTGTTTCCTCCTGTTCTCTCCCCCCTTTCTCACTGGCGTGTTCTTTTTTGCCAGCAAGATCCTGTGGTGGTTTTAATCTTCCAAAATACAAAATACTTTTGAGTATGCGCATTGAGACTTCAGAGTCTAATTTTCAGGAAAGTGGAGAGTGAAAGGGGAAAATTGGATATGTATTAAAATAATGTATGTGCCTAGTAGAGCAGTGATCACATGGCCTTACTGTACTGGTAAATCAGCTTTTTAAAATACAGAAACCATATTATTGATAGTCCCTATTCCCCTTTTCAATAACTGAAAAATTTCAGGCATTTAGGTACATCTGTACATTTTACTTGATTTTTATATGACAACAGGCTGGTTTTCATATTGTGGTTTTACAGACAGTCACTTGTTCTGTTAATATAGAACCCTATGGATGTAAATATAATTATCTGTAGTTGTTTTAGAGGAAGGATTGTGTTGGTGCATGTTGGTAGTTTTGCCCAAGTGTATAAGGTTTGGGGTATCTCCTGCCAGTCTGCTCTGTTGCAGTGGTTGGCTCAGGAACAGCTCTGAAGATTTACTTTCAGCAAAATTTACCTTGCAATGAAGTGTAAAAGGATGCCACTTTCTGGGGGAAATGGCTCAGTGAAAGAAGTTTGAAAGTGGTGCATGCTAATGATTCCCGATATTAACTTTGTTATTGTAGAAAATGATTTTTAATGTGCACAGGAACTGCAGGTGTGATCAGGTGCTGCTGTTGTCTCAAGTGGAAATAGCTTGTTGATAGGGAAGGAAGGCACATGTGGGAAGGCAGCCTGAGATAAAGGAGATGGAATCATTTTCAACTCCGAAATCCTCTGCTGTGGTACAGGAAGGAAGGTGTGTTTGAAGCTGTAATTCTCTGTTTCTGGTAACAATTTATGAAACTTCTACTTTCTGGGCTGAAATACTATTTTTGCCTCGAATATGGAGGAGGAAAACGAGGTAGAAAGTGTACTCTTTTTGCAGCTTAGGTGGTGTGGAGTTTCTTGGATTTTTATTTTTTTTAAGAAAAGGACATTTTTTGTAATTTGTAATCACAGACATGAAGTATCTGATAACTGAAAGTTAATTATATTTAAGAGAGGTCTGCTTTTAAAGAATATTTTTAAGTGCCTTTCAGAAGGAGGAAGACTACTTTGAAAGTTGAATCACGAATGTAAATAGTGTCTTTTTTCTTGATCCCACTTTATCTGTGGGTTTTATGTTCTTAAAGTCATAAATGATTGAGTGAGTAGATGACCTGGCTTAATTTTATCTTCATGAACCTTGAAAGGCATTAAATCCTGGTAGCATCTACTTAGATCTTGCGAAAGCATAAAGGAATATTCTTAGTGTTTGGTACATGCGTAGTTTAAGTATTGCACATTTAATAATTTCTGCGCTTGGAGAAAATAGTGAGATTTCGCAATTACCCCATAAACTGTCATTTGCAGTTTTGTGACCTTCACAGCGTCTAAGGTACATCCAGATGGGTTTTGATCCTTGTCTGCACGAAGAGGCCATGTACTGCAAAGAATATGCATTTGCACTGTGGTCACTTCACAGACATTTTTGGGGGGATTTTTGCTAGTTGAAAAAAAGAAAACCAGAAAACATTTAAGCTTGTGTAATTCTACTATTTGGTGTTGATGCTTTGTGGCTTCTAAAATATGTGAACTCTGCTCTCAGGCTGTGCATTTCCATAGATTTTGGTAGTGGTGTTCAGGAGTGTATCTTTAGATGTGCTGCCCTTGTCAGTAATTTTACACCTTGAGAGAGACTCTTGTATTCAGAATGTTCATTGCAGTCACAATTTTTCTATAAAGGTGGCAGGATTGGGGTTTTTCCCATCAATAACAAGCTCTCTACCTTTCAGTAAGCATCTGGAAGGATATAGCACCTCAGTGCATTTCAGGGCTAAGACATAACTGCAAAGTTAGTAATATTTTTTCCTGGTGATCATTCTGAGCTATTTCTGCGGTATTGACTTGCACTTGCTGTCAGGTATTTTGAGGGAGGTGAAAAGTTCATTTCACAGTGAGAATGGAAATAAGGGCTACACTTTCCGCTCGGGGATAAGCATGCATCTTCTCAGCAGTTTTGATAGATGAGGTTAGTTTTGCATCTTGATCAAAATAGCACAAAGAGAAATGAAAGTAACCTACTTATCCTTTTCTTAAATGTGCTGCTAATCATGGAGAATAACTTGCCTGTTCTTCCTGAGAACTGGGTTTTATGTGTTAATTTTTGCTTTTGTGGTGTTTTTAATTTCAGTAAACAAGTACGTCAGTATCTCTACTGTGGATTAGTTATGTTACCTGTAATGTCTAACAAGTTAAATATTAGAACGCAAAACTTACCGAGCCATATAACAGCTGGATAGCAGGTAGACAAGCATCCTTGTATTTTCCATCACAACTTATGTTTCTTGAAATCAAAGACCTTAGTATTTGTTTTGAACATGTTTGACTGTTGAAATCTGAAAGTCAAACTTTACATTTCCAGTGCTTGATCCTCCAGAGTGAATTTTGGTAAACATCAAATGAAGCCTCTCTTATCTCTTTTGATTTTGAAGCAGTCACAGAAATAGCATCTGAAATTGCATCCATAAAACATTCCTTGTTCTTTATCAGTAGACTGTTGAATCAGGTTATAAACACAGCACAGCATCAAAACAAGAGAAAACATGTGTCCCCTAAATATAGGGTTTACCTTATAGTGAGGTGAAATGCCTTGTAGTTTGGTCACTCATGACAACCTATTTTGGATTTATTTACGTTGTGCGGTACCATGTAGAGATCCTGGATTGGGTTGTGACAGTGTTACAGCTGTGTCGGTAGCTATGGTGTGCTATTGGAACTGAAGTACTCATTTTCTCAGCAAGGCGAGCCTGGATGAGATACCGAGATAATTTGCAATATAAGAAAGTTTATGTGGACATATATGAAGTACTTTTGCGGTTTTGCTTTGTGCTGTGTGAACATAAGCAAGGCAGCTTGGGTCTCCAACACTGAGGTTTGGGGATGGAGGGATATTGCATGTGGGGATGGAGGGATATTGCATGTGGTGTTACTGACTTCACAAGAAACACTGACAGCTTTTTGAAAAAATCCATTTGTATCTGATGTACAGGTAGCTTCTTCAAGCAGGTGCTGTCTTATTACTGTATAATACTGGGGAAAGGATGCGGGAAGGTTTACCTCTGTTTTAATCTTCTAGTTGTTGCTCTTGAAGGTATTTCTCATAGAATACCAGGTTGGAAGGGACCACAAGGATCATCTTAGGTCTGTGAAGGTTACGGGAAGCTGAGTATTGCTGCTCCTTTCAGTCTAAATACACATTTGTAATGTGTTGCTGCTGTTTGTAGTTTTGCTCAGATACAGCAGCATGAAAAATAATGGAAAGGTTTTTGACTGCTGCTGGCCAGATTGCCCAGTAAATGTTGTACATAGTAGAAGCAGCTATTTGGATTTGTTTTCTATAATTCATCCTTTTCACAACATTTGGGGGGAAAGAATCTCACCTCAT
>NW_010205420.1:25119-48266 GCF_000695765.1 Mesitornis unicolor
CCTTCATCGTGTCCTTGCTTTAGTTCTGCTGCAGAGATCTCATAACACTGCAAATGTGTGTGTGTGTGTGTGTGTGTGTGTAGGGCTGAAGGAGAGATCATATTTATCAAAATATGTAAACATTTGAAGCAGGGGTATTTTGGTGTGGCTTATGGGAACAGGAATGTGACAAAGAGGAAGAAGTTAGAGAAGGAGTCATAGACAAAATTATGAGAATGGCAGTAGAAAATAGAAAAAGGACAAGCCAAAAGGCAGTACAAGGTACATCATAACTGGGAATGAAGTGTTGGGGGTTGTTGAACATGATAAAAGATCAAAACCAAAATTCATATTAATTTGTTTGAAAATTGAATTAGAAAGTTGATGCTGGTATGATTAACTGCAGTACACAACCATATGTTCTCTTATTGCAGGAGGCATGGTTTAGAAGAACTTTTTATTATGCTTGGATGCCTTTTGCTATTGTCAAAGAAACAAATGGTGTTGTTTTGTCTTTGTAGGAAGATGAAAAATTTCTGACAGACTTGTTTGCACAACTAACAGATGAAGCCACAGATGAGGAGAAAAGACAGGAATTGGTAAGAAAACAGCAAAATATATGGAAGGGACAGTTACTACAAGGTGATATGTGAATCTTTTTTTAATTACTAACTGGTAAATTATTCCTGTTTTTCAGGTAAATTTTCTGAAGGAGTTTTGTGCATTCTCTCAAACACTGCAACCTCAAAACAGAGATGCATTCTTCAAAACCTTGTCAAACATGGGCATACTGCCAGCACTAGAAGTCATATTGGTAAGTCAGCTCAATTTTATTTGTGATGACAGTTCTGTTTATCTCCAGAGAGGTTTCTTTAAAAAGGAAGTATACCAAACTTCAGTCACATGCTTTTCTGAAGTGTTTCCTTCATTTTTCTTGTCTTAGCATGAGATTCAGAGCATGTAAAATATTTTATGCTGAAACTTTAAAAGCAGTTACAATATGACATTGGTAAGTGCTGTGGCATTCTTATGGTTTTTGTTGACTCATTCACATTCCTATCTTCACATGGTTCTTGGTGTAGAATTAAATAAGAAAATATGGAAATAGACCAAAGGACAGGGAAACCATAAAAGTTACTTTGCCCCATAGTTGCCAGATGTACAAAGAAGAGGTTACAGTCAATTCAGTTTTAGTAATAGTTAGGTATGACTTGTAAGTAGGAATTGCAAGCTATATGCTTTCTGGTTTTCATTCCACTTAAGCCTTTTCTTTTAAGTAAACATGAATTGTTTTATTTGACTTTTCCAGGGTATGGATGATGCACAAGTACGAAGTGCAGCCACTGATATATTCTCATATTTGGTTGAATACAACCCATCCATGGTACGAGAGTTTGTCATGCAGGAAGCGCAGCAGAATGATGATGTAAGTAGAGGGTCTCCAGAAATGTGTTCCTTAAAATGTGAAATATATAATAATATATAGAAAAAAGGACAGCCAAAAGGCAATACAAGCTACTTCGTAGCTACAGTCACTGATCAGTGTCAGTCTTGATCTCAGCATGTATGTGTTTTTAATTTACTTCTAAGAAACCTGTGTTCCCTTTACTGTCACGGTGAAAGCAGAATTATGGTTCTAAGTGTTGAGAACACTTTTTGACAGAGATTTATGTTTCCCAGAGATCCTCTGTAGCTGATGAATACAGAATGCTAGCATGCAACTGTTAGTAAGAGAGGTATTTAAAAGAGGTTTTCAGTGGATAAAAAAAACATTCTGCTGCCTTTTCCGTTTTTCTTGTATCTGTTAAAAACATGCCAGAGAACAGGGAGCTGCTGGTGCTGCTACTTCTGTACTGGGAGAAGGGGGCAGCTGGGATAGGGAATATCGCTGGGGGTTTCAGCCCTTTGCTGATGACTGTTCTTCTTTATGGTTGCAGTGGTAACCAAGCAACTTTAGTGTAGGGATTCCTAAATGAAAATACTATTTTCTGATCTGATATGATATTCTAATTTTCTGAAAACAGGTTATTGTTAGGTGAAAATAATGTCACCGAGTTCAATAGCGTGAAAAAATTTACTGTTGTGTGTTTGTGGAAATAAAATTTTTTATATGTTTTCCAAAGGGTAATACAAATTAAAACTTCTGTGCTCTGAAGACGCTTCCAGAAATCAGTCAGATTTTGAGACTGTTAAGTATCTGCCTCTGTACTTTTATCTTTTGATGGTTCAGCTCAGACTAAATTCTAAATTAGATTGTTGATTTTGGAACCATTTTTAGTTGCTTTGAAAGATTTTTCTTCACTGCTTCCCTTCTTACTGTTGAACCACTGACCAGAATGTAGTACTGCTGTGTAAAGTTAATTTCTTCCTGTTAAGCGTGGGTTTTTTTCATTTGGTTGTCATTTACAGAATTTTGGTAGAGCTCCATTTTTAACCAGGTGGCAGCCCTTTTAGAAGATAATTTCAGATTTGGAGCAAGGGAGTAGCATTAGAATTGATCTTTGCCTTTTTTCCCCCCCATTAGGATATATTACTTATTAACCTCATTATAGAACACATGATTTGTGACACAGATCCAGAACTTGGAGGGGCAGTGCTGCTCATGGGTTTGCTTCGTACTTTAGTTGATCCAGAAAATATGCTTGCCACTGCCAATGTAAGTAAATACCTTCAAATGACGTTACGTTTGGTTATTTTTAGGGTATTTGGTGATATGTGTTACATATAATTACATAAAATTTTTTTCATTCTTTAGAAAACAGAAAAGACAGAGTTCTTGGGTTTCTTCTACAAACATTGTATGCACGTTCTGACAGCCCCTTTGTTGGCCAATACTACAGAGGACAAGCCTAGCAAAGGTAACGCCACGCTGGATGTTGGGCACATCAGGGCTGTTGAATGTCAGTGTTCAAAACAGAATGACTGCTAGAGGGCATTTTCTGTCTTAAAGAGAATCTGAGACTGTGATAAATAGTTCAGAGTGAAATGTTGATTCATGATTTAGTCATTTGAGTAATTTGTAAGTATGAAATTCAGCAAAGAGACCTGATTGAAGAAGTGAACAGCATTTGCTGGAGCTTCTGCTTCAGCAAGAATTAAAATACTTGTATAATTTTTAGTAACTCATGGGGCTGTTTAGTAATGTAGACTTGTAAACATGTGTAAGTATTTTTTAAGGTCAGGGATTACTGGAGAGGATGCAAAATTGCCCCTGAGGAGGTGTGTATCACAATACTGTGCTGAATTCGAGGGCGTCGGTTCTGTGTCAGGCTAAGCAAGCAGAGATCAGTGATGAAGTAACTGTTCTTGCTGGCTATTGGTAGCTACTGTTTGTTTATTAATAGTATAACACGTCCGAAATGGATGTAGAGAAGGAGGTACGTAAATGATACCTAAATGTTCTCTAAACCTTTTAAGTTATTATATAGCTTTCCAAGGGATTAGTTAAATTAATCCGTTTTATCTCAGCTGGCTTCCAGGTAGATTGGCAGTGAGATTTTTACTATTTAAAATACCTGTGTTCTTTAATAGTCAGCAATCTGGCAATATTTTTTAAAGGGTAGCGCTACCTTAAAAAAAAAAGATTAAATGTAACTTTATTTTGTTATTTGTCTTCTTAAAAGCAGGATTTATGTTTTGCATAGCAGCAGTTAAGTTTTGTATATGCTGATGTGATTTTGTCCTCGAAGTATTAAAAGAGCCTGAGAAATTTGTGTAGTACTTTTGTTAAAAGGCATGATAGATCACAGTTTTGGTACAGACTTAGGGTAGTGCATATAGGGCAGTATTTTATGATATATGCATGGAGACATGATAATGAGATTTGGTTAAGTAAGCCTGGCTGCTTGCGTTAGTGTTAAGTTCTGTATTTTCTGAACCTCAGACATTGATTTAAGACAGACAAAATGTAATTGTTTCTATAGTTTAAGAGGGTTTCCTATTGTAGCTGTATAAACAGAAAATATTCAGTGCATATCAAGCGTGTTTAATTTCTATTTTAAAGACTAAACATACCCTCCAGCATGCTCCCTAAACGATCTGTGGGAAAGTACAAGAACGTGGAAATGTTTACCAGACTGCAGTTGGATATCTGAAGTTAGCTTCTGAAGGCAATATCCTAGATAGGTTTAATGATTTTGGTTTTGGTTTTATTATAGATGATTTTCAGACAGCCCAACTCTTGGCATTAATACTGGAATTGCTGACTTTCTGCGTAGAACACCATACTTACCACATCAAGAACTACATCATTAACAAAGATATCCTGCGAAGGGTGCTCGTTCTCATGGCCTCAAAGCACGCCTTCTTGGCATTGTGTAAGTCTGAAAGCTAAAGAATAAACCTGTATTTTGTGAATGGAAAGTGTTGCATATCTCCATTCTGCTGGGAAACGACTGCTCCCAGATTGTGACAATTTGTGACTGAATGCAGAAATTCTGCTATTGTACTCTAGTGTTAGTAGGTGATTTTGCATTTATGTATGTCTTTTTTCTAAAAAGCAGAAAGATTTTTCTGAATGTAGAGGTGAATTGAAAACATGGTACCTGAATATCAAATATCGTAAAAGAATCTTTGTAAGTTTTGTTTATTTTTTTAGTAGAAATTTTGAGAGGTATTTAATTAGAGGTACAGATATCTGACTGCATTAAACGGCACGGAAGTTCAGTATGCTGCTCTTCAAACTCTGGTAGTTTCTTGACTGTGCTCGGCACAGTAATAATACCTTTTACATTTGTAACTGGATCCCAGTTTGGTTTTAGAACCCTTAAATAATCTTTTTTCATGTACACCTAGTAGCTAACCAAAATGTGCTGCCTTATAGCGAGATGCTGCTCTGCTTTCACATACTTGTGTATGCTTCAGAGTTTCAGAAAGAGCTTTAAACTGTATGTAAATTAAGTCTTTGCTTTACTATGTGTGTGCAGAAAATGTCATCTACTGATTTTAAAATTAGGTAGTTTGCATCCTGATCACATAGGATTTAATTAAATGTAATCAAACTTACTTTTGAATGATAGGAATGTTTTCCTGGTTGTACTGAGAAAATATTTTACCTTTATCATAAGTAATTTAAAAATCATAAATATAGCTTTATGTTAGTAGTAATATACTTAAATAGTAGTATATTATTTCTCTGGCAAACAGAGGTGGTTTCACTTGTACAATTATGGTGGAGGATTTCTATATGATAAAATACATGAGTAGTATTCAACAGTTGAGAAGCAGAGAATAGCTGAATGTATTACCTGGTCCTGATAATGTAATGCTGTATAAGATCTGAGATTGCAAATTGCCCTAACTAAAGCTGAGTAATTTCTGGATTTTTTTCTTACAAATTTAAAATTGTTTTCGGTGACACTTCTGTTTCAGGTGCCCTTCGTTTCAAGAGAAAGATAATTGGACTAAAGGATGAATTCTACAACCGTTACATAATGAAAAGTTTTTTGTTTGAACCTGTGGTCAAAGCATTTCTAAATAATGGTTCCCGTTATAATCTGATGAACTCTGCCATAATAGAGATGTTTGAATTTATCAGAGTGGTGAGTGCTGTTGTATGCTGAAGATAATTGTTCAGTCTCTCAGTTCAAAACGATTTTTCTTCTTGCTTGTGCCCTATATTGTGCTATCATAGCGATGTGACCATATGATACCATATTTCAATGAACTTTCTATTTTATTGGTTATATGTTTGTACATGTTCTTTTTTACATTCAAACAGTACCATGACTTGAAAATTAAATACACTTGATACTCGGTGTACTCACAGTACCCAGATGTGCAAAGGCAGCCTTAATCAAGTTTCATCATGCAGATTGGATAGGCCTGCTACGACAGGAATGTTACTTGAAACCACTGCTACAAAAGCATTAAATGTAGTCATGCTCTGTAATGTCAATTCAAGAGAATGTGGGAACATAGAAGAGATATCATTCTTTTTTGATTATGGTAATGGAGTGTTATAAAGGCCCTACCATGGGGAGTCTCTTAAAATATTGATGCCATTTTGGCGCTCTGCACAGTGCTGTTTCCTCACTGTTGCGTGCATCCAGATGCTGCCAAGATGCTGTTCAGATTGTAAATGTGGGAAGTGGGGCCAAACAAAGGTGCAGGTGGTCATGGAGGAGTAACTGGGTGACGAAGAAAGGAGGCTTTGTCACCCCTTGAAATCTTCTGTGCTGATGACCACCTTGCTCTTTGAGTTGGGACTTGAGGTAATTCAAGACTGAGATGACATGGTCATCGTGGAAGAGCTGATTTAAAATTGGTTTTGAAGCTGTGAAAAAATGTAATCCCTGTGGGTGGCCCTGACTTTTGTGCTGTGGTCTTTTAGTACTCCAAGTGATTGTGCTGATTCTGCAGTTCATGCTATGAGGAAATAATCTTTTATTTTCTTAATCCTCCTTTTCACATAGATACCCAGATACTTCTTGGTATCTGGAAGTAATTTTTGTCTATTTTATTTCATTCAGGTTTATTCTTAAAGAGATCAAGTTAAAAAAATGTGCTTTTATTACTGATGTATTATCATTCATAAGAGGCCTTTGAGCATATAACCAAACCAGAAAATAACCAGTATATTAAGATTTCTGTTGCTTTGCTTGTCCTTAGTAGGTGGTAATTCAGGTGTTTATTCTGGAGCATATTTCAGGGGCTGTGCAGTGCTAAGAAAGCCAAACAATGCACAGGAGGAATTTTCCTGCTTCATCATACAGACCTGTGCTAGTCGCAGCTGTCTGGAGTGGCTTTTGGCAGCCACAGCACTAAACTGAAATAGTAGAAGAGTTGGGAGGTTTTTGTAAAGGGCCTTGACCAGCACTGTATGGCCACAAATTAAAGACTTGATGATAGTTTCTGATGAAAAAATATCTTCCTTGTTCTCATCCTAAACAAATCCATTGAAGAAGTATTTTTACAAAATTTATTTGCAGTCAGGAAAGAAGCAGTATGAATGCTAAGTCTGGATCTCAGAAACATATTTTTAGTTGAGTAATTACAACAGCTATCAGATAATCTATCAATATAAAAATATAAGTTACAGTGGGAAAAACCTTTTAGAATTGGTTTTGGTGTAATTTTCTGTCAGGGTTTTAGGGTCTATTCATGTGTTCTGAAGGAGATACTGCTACAAAATTGTTGATATTTTACCTGTTTCACCAATCAAATATTTGAAGCTGTAGATTTTTAACTACACTTGTATGCATAATACTCATTTTCGCATAAGCTAAATGATATGATGCTTCTTATGGAATGTTTAAAATCTCATTTCAGGTACTTTTTATATTGTATTAAATAAATCCATTTGAATGAAAATAAGTCACTTCATGTTTGTTCATTCTTACAGGAAGATATAAAATCGTTAACGGCTCATGTAATCGAAAATTACTGGAAGGCACTGGAAGATGTAGATTATGTGCAGACATTTAAAGGACTCAAACTACGATTTGAGCAACAAAGGGAAAGACAAGATAATCCAAAACTTGACAGGTAAAATGCACTAAATGCTCTCTTAGTATATTAGTGCTTTAATTTTGTTTTGGGAATATTGGCCAGTTGCTCTGTGAGAGCAGGAAATGTAAATAATTTAGAGTCTTGCTGGCATCTCAGTAATGTTTGAATTTACTTAAAACTGATTTCCAGGTGTGCCGTTTCAAAATCTTGTTCAGCTTTCAGCTGACATTGGTTGCTGGACCCCCAGTAACAATGCTGAGTTGTCATATCCTAAACTTACATTCACTGTTGTAATGAGGCTGGAAGCCTGGCAAGTATCTGAAGTTCATTTGCTTAAATAACAGATTCCCACTGTTTGAACTGAAAGGTTGTTCAGTTATGAATTATCATTTTAGATAATTATCATTTTAGATCATTATCACCTAGGCAAACTGGAGAGGTGGGCCTGTGTGAACTTCACGAGGTTCAACAAGGCCAAGTGCAAAGTCTTGCACCTGGATAGGGGCAACCCTCATTATCAGTACAGGCTGGGAGATGATGTGATAGAGAACAGCCCTGCAGAAAAGGATGTGGGGTTGCTGGGAGATGAAAAGTTGGACATAAGTCAACAGTGCGTCCTCACAGGCCAGAAGGCCAACCACATCCTGGGCTGCATCAAAGGAAGTGTGGCCAGCAGATTGAGGGAGGTGATTCTGCCCCTCTGCTCTGCTCTGGTGACACCTCACCTGCAGTACTGTGTCCAGTTCTGGAGCCCTCAGTACAAGAAGGACATGGAGCTGTTGGAGCAGGTCCAGGGGAGGGCCACAAAAGTGATCAGAGGGCTGGAGCACCTCTCCTAGGAAGAAAGGCTGAGAGAGTTGGGGTTGTTCAGCCTGGAAATGAGAAGGCTTCAGGAGGACCTTATAACGACCTTTCAATACCTGACGGCGTACAAGAAAAGCTTACAAGAAAGCTGGGGAGTGGCTGTTTACCAGGGCACGTAGTGATAGGACGAAGGGCTCTAGTTTTAAACTAGAGCAGGGTAGTTTTAGTTTAGACACTAGGAAAATGTTTTTTGATATGAGGGTGGTAGGTCACTGGCACAGGTTGCCCAGGGAGGTGGTGCAGGCCCTATCCCTGGAGATATTCAAGGCCAGGCTTGATGGGGCTCTGAGCAACCTGATCGGGTTAAAGATGTCCTTGCTCACTGCAGGGGGGTTGGACCAGATGGCCTCTAAAGGTCCCTTCCAACCCAACACATTCTATGATTCTGTGGTAGTGTTGGCAAGCAAATTATTCAGAATTAGATTTATTTTTAAAAGTACATTTAACATTCTTATTTGATACCGTGTAATTTCCAAACTTTTCCCTTCTGGCTTTCTTCTGCAGTCAGTAATGCATGACCTTTTCTGTAAATAGAATAAGCTCAAATTGTATTATTAACATTTTGATTCCAGTAACAGAGGCTTTATAAATAAATAAATTTCAAACTTAGGTTGTGGCCAGTGAAGTTTGAACAAGTGCTACAGAAAATTTGTCAAAGGTTTCATGCTTTTACTGGAAATGGACTGTTCGAATCAACATCTAGCAATGAAAAGGGTGTTTTCAACTTCCCTTCCACGTCTCCTGCTGTTCTTCAGGGTGCACATCACTGTCCCTCTCCTCCAAGGCCATAACACTGCTTCTGTAACAAAAAAAGAAAAGGAAGGTGGAGCGGAGATAGACCGACATAATAGATCAGAGGGGGAGGGAGAAGTAGCACTTTGTATCCAAGGCCCTGAAGAACGCAAATACTGATCCTGCCCAAAAACTGTCACAGGTGGATGTGGCAGAGAGTCGTCATTTTAATGTACCTATTTTAAACTGGAGTAGTATTTAAGTTAGATTTTTGGGTTTTGTTTGTTTGTTTGTTTCCTTTAACACACTGGATCCCAAATACTGATGAGTAATAAAGTATTTTCAGAAGAAAAGTCTGTAGTTCCTAGACTCTTTGTTTTACTTTTTATTTACCAGTGCAAAGTGTTAAACCAAGCCTGAATACAGCACTTCAGTGACATTTCTTAAAATTACTTTTAATAGAGCTCTTTGTAAGCTGCAGAATTTTGGACGCATAAAATAGTCTGAAGATGTTCTTAGCTTTTATAAAGAAAATGGTTTTTTGATATTTGCACTGAAAATACAGCGATTCACATTACAGAATGATGTGCTGGTATTTTTATTGCTCTGCAATACTTGTATGTGTAAACTGTCAGTGTAAATGTCGAGTAGAAGTTTTATTAATAATGTGAGGGTTTTTTTAATGAAAAGTTTTAAAACTTACTGTTCTGCAGCATGCGCTCCATTTTGAGAAACCATAGGTACAGAAGGGATGCAAGAACTCTGGAGGATGAGGAGGAAATGTGGTTTAATACTGATGAAGACGATATGGAAGATGGAGAGGCAGTGGTGCCCCCTTCTGACAAAACTAAAAATGATGAAGATATTATGGACCCTATCAGTAAATTCATGGAAAGGAAAAAATGTAAGTGATGAGAAGAAGAACACCATGTGGCTTATGCAGAAGCCATAACTTCTGTCTTAAGTCCTACTGCAATGAAGATTTTCCATGTATTTATTTTGAAATTTTTAGATTTTGCAGTTGTGACACCGAGATGGTAAACCTTCAAAACTGCTTCTGCTGTCTGTAAAAGCAGAATGATGCAAAATATTGCTGTTGATTTCTTAAAGCATATGAATGACAATCTTAGCTGATAGCCAAGTTTTCCTGTGTTTTATTCAGGTTTATAATTTAAAATTTTCAATGTAAATGTTCAGGTGATAGCATTGGTGGAATAGAAGTGTTCGTTCCTGGCCAATGACAACAGCTACTATGTGGTATAGTGGTATAAAGGAAAATGTCTATAACAACTGACTTTACCAAGTTGTACATAAAGTATTAAGCCTTTTCCCACACTGTAAAATGATTTGTAATTAAATGATTTGCTCAAGAATATTGCTTTACTTTTGTGCCTTTTTTGTGTTTCTTTTTTCTCTCCAGTAAAAGAGAGTGATGAAAAGGAAGTTCTTCTGAAAACTAACCTTTCAGGTCGTCAGAGCCCAAGTTTCAAGCTTTCCTTTTCCAGTGGTACAAAGTCGAACCTTAGCAGCCAGTCCTCTGCGAGCAGTCTGCCCAGCTCCCCGGGCTCCCCCGGCTCCCCAGGCTCCCCTGGGTCTCCAGGATCAGTTTCTAAAAGCACATCTCAGATGGCAGCTATCACAACGAAGGTAATTTTGGATGGACGTGGGCTGACTTCATTGTTACAGATGAGGAATTTGCTGCACCATCTCTCAAATTTGTGTGAATTCTGATGGTAATGGACTGTCTGGTTTGTGTGTACTTTTTGTCTGGGCTTTAGCATTTTTAAGGAGATGTGACGTGTATAAAAAGAAGACATAAAAGCTCTTCTAATGCCCCAGCTTTTTACTGTGAAATACAGACAACGCTTTACTTTTGTTGAATTACACAGGGATGTCTGGCAGATAGAAATATAGGAGTACTTTGGAAACATTGCCAGATTTTGCCAGACTCCATGATGTCCCACCACCCTCATTGAGAATTTCTACTGTTACCATTTTTAATACTGTTCAGAATTCTGTAGCTGGCACACATGAAAAAAATAAATTGTATTATGGCTGGGGGTTGCTGTGAGCCACAACATAAACTACTTTTAATATCCTGGCAAGACTTTTTAACCTTTTGGAATAACGTATAGTTTTCGGTTGGAATATATTGAAGTAGAAGAAGAAAGCCCATTTAAAAGAGTCAATATAACTTTCAGTGAATATCCAAAACCAGCATTTTAGAATACATTTTAGGTCATTGTTGAATTTTATCAGAATTTTGGCTAAAACTATTTAATTAAGTCAGGAAAATAGAGACTGGTGTTTTTCTCAGGACCAGGGGACAGATAAGGTAGACAGACATTGCTACAGCGTAGTTTGGATAATGAGAATTTACTTTCATAACAAGTGTTTCCATTTCTGCAAGGTCAGGTATGTATGTCCGTTCTCAGGTAACCTCAGAATAACTGATTCATCCTTATTTTTTAATGCCATCATACTGCTTGTTCACCTGACTTCTAGTAAAGGTAAATGGGGCTTTAGGGTTTTTTCTTTCTTATAGTCGAATGTGGCTTAAGAGTTTGTGTTTGGATTACCTTCTGTTGAAAACACCCGAATATGAAGGGTTTGGCTGATGAAAGACTGATCAATCCTTCTGTGGAGAAAGGGGAAGCAGATTTATTTCATTTATGAAAAAAATACAGCAGTTAGTCAAGCACTTTTCAAAAGGGGTAGAATTTAGTTCAGTCTATTCTGTATTTCTGGAGGCTTGTTCGCTCCCAGACAGTGTAATTCCTTAAATCTGAAATGGAGTCTTTGCATATGGACCATATTGCATACAGTATTGGCTCCAAAATTTTGACTCGCAGTGAAAGAAAAATATTCAGGTTAGACTGAATATGCAGTGCACTGAAAAACCATTCCTGGATTCGGGCATAAGCTGCCTTCTTTTGGTGTAACATTTATTGTTTATAAATGTGCCACAATGACAAATTAGAAACAGTGTTGAAATTGGGGTTTTCAGTAATGATCCGATGCTGTTATTTTCTGTGTAGTATCCTCAGTGTTATGTCGTATGTGATTGTACAGAACATGTGTAATTGTGTATGGAGTTGTATTTTGGTGTAGAGTTGGCTGAGATTTTCTGGTTTGGATGCCTGTCATTAGACACCTGAATAATGGGATCTTTCCGTAAAGTGCCAGTAACTGCCATTGTAGTCAAATCCTGGTTAAGCTTCAGAAGTTGCTGTGTCCTGTAGTTAACAGGAAAAAATTTTAAATTCATGCCACTTCTTCATAGGTCCATAGCTGCCTAAGCTTAAAATTTGTGGTTGTTTGCAATACAAGGGAGTTTGCAGTATTACTAGATACGCTTCTGTTTTCAGTAGCCAAGTAGTTTAAATTTTATAACCTGTACACCTCATTCAGTGATACTGTACAAAAAATACTGAAGTTACAGCGCATTTAAACTAGCTTTTATGAAGACAGTGTTCTAAGAGTATCGAAATTCAGAAACTCAAATTTGAGGATATTCTGTATTTATTTCTGAAGTGCTTCCAGATTGCTCATTGCTGCTATGCTTAGTGGAAAGAAAAAAAATCACATCTTTACAGCTATAGATGGGTTTTTTAAAATTTTCTTAAATTTCGACTGGAAATATTTCTATCCAGTTGGATAGGTAAAACATTTTGGATTTATTCATTTAAATATTTTTCAGACAGTATCATCTTCATTCATACTGAAGGATTTATTTTTGTTCTGCTTCATGTTATTCCAAACGCCATGGATCAATATGCGTATGGCAATACTTTGTACAAGCATTTCCCAATACAAACGTGAGGTATCAATGTGCAATCATTTTCTTAATTGTAGTAATTGTGCCTGTCTTTGTAGGGAGGCCTCGTTGGGCTCGTAGATTATCCTGATGATGATGAAGAGGATGATGAAGATGAAGATAAGGAGGAAACTTTACCTTTGTCAAAGAAAGCAAAGCTTGAGTCATCGTAATGGCAACTGCTGAAGAACGTTACCAGTTGGGGAAAGGATTTTTTTTCCAAAAACAAAACCAACGCGCAGCAAAGCAGCAATCTTCTGTGAATTCCTGTGTGTGACACAGATCAACCTGTACAAACAGATTTCTGCCAATCAAGTGCCAATTCAGAGGAGCAGAAGAAGGGGAAATACTTCATTTCGGGGAAAGACTGACGCCTTTGAGCTCTCCAGCTTGGACCACACATTGCCCTTTTCTCAGGGAAGGAAATGGAAAAAACAAACAAAAAAAGCCAACAGGGCAGGAGTTTTGTCAGTGGAACTCTGGATTGGCTGCTCAGTTGCTACAATCAGAATATGCTTTCTTGGACCATATATGAGACTTCTGAAGAAAAGGCGGTTTTTGCCATAATTCTTCACTAGTTAAGAATGCCAGCAGTTTCTTTGTATAAAAGAGACCTGCCTTTGAAATCGTACATTCTGAACATTTTAGTCAAGCTACAACAGGTTTTAAAAACCTCTGTGGGGGAGGGCCGAATATAAAGTTTCCTCTTTTTTTTTGTTGTTTTTTTTTTTAAATCTGTTCCCTTTGCCCTTTAAACTGCAGCGTTTTCTTTTGGAGGTGGGGGATTCGTTTGTCCCTTCTTGATTAAAGATTGAGTGGAATTCTAGATGTGGTCACTTTTGTGTCATAATTTTTTTTTGCCCCCCTGAGTGTATGCTTAGTTGTTGAGTATATATTTGGGACCATTAAAATTTTTTGATGTAATATAATCTCACTGTTGTGCTGGTACCTGTTTCACCCTGTGTAATTTTGTTCTGCATCACAGTTCTTAATATGTTTAGGATTTTATGGAAGATGGTATAGTTTTTATTAGAAAAAAAAATAATCTTACCATAATGTGCATAAAAGCAATACTTATTTTGTGACTAAATATTTTATATTAAATTTTACATCAGCAGCTGTCTTGAGAAAAAAATTCAGGGAAATAGGATGGACTCAAAAAATTGAAACCTATAAATATGAAATTAGTATTCCAAAGAGACTTTGAAATTTCTTAACTGAGGACAATGATGGTAAACTAACACCTCAAAGTGCAAGATGGGTTATTTAGGAATACCAACAGATTGACTCATTTGACTTACAAAAATAAAAAAGACATAATTAAAGCTGAAGGAAAACGGCATTAGTGGTATTTTTTAAAACCTCTGATTCCCTTTGGAATACCAGTTTTAGTGAAGCAAAGATGGTTGTAGAATAAACTCTTTACAAGGATACCATCTTTTGAAATTTATTCTAATACTTGATTGAAAAACGACGATAAACTTTGGGTCTAACTCAGTGACTACACTCCTTCCCCTTTTTCCAGAAATCTAAATAATACTAGTTACTAATTTGAAACTAAATACTATATCCTGCTTCCTTACTGCTTTTACAGAAGATGGCTTTGATTGCGTGGCAGACTCTGTGCTGGCTACAAATGTCAAAGCTTTTGTGCATGGACTTTTATTAATCCATATTAGTAATTTCAGATTTAAGTAAGAGTGTGCATTACAGAAAAATAGTCATCTTTTCCCCAAAAATTTCATTTGAAATCACTTTCCAAGGTTGAGATTTTACAGTGTGCTTGAAATGTCTGTGACAGGGCAGTTTTCAGCAATCAATGTTACAGAGAACAAGAGCTGAGCACTTGCACAGCACAAGACTGGATACGGTCTCCTGCTGCAGAATGGGAGTCCCCATCCTGTCTCAACCACCTGCCTGATTTTTGCAACTTTGGTGTCAGAGCAGACACCATCACAAGGAAATTTGTCATTTTGCAAGTTGTCTTAATTAGCCTGGATTTGAATCCTTCCCAATTTGTCAGACTTTCCTTGAGTGTAAAGCTCTCAGAAGTTACCCATATCATCGACTTCTTGTCCTCCAGGCTGTATCTCAGCGAATCATTCTTCTGAGTTGGTCAAGGGAACATTTTTGTTGATGTTATTTCTGTTCCTTCAGCTACTGAACTTTCAACTTCAGTAACTTTCAGATACTTTCACAATACCTGTAAGAATCTTGGATTTTGGACTTTTGAGTACTTGAAGCATGATGTTTAACAGAAGAAACAGTATCCTTCAGTTACTGGGTTTGGTCAAATAATAATGGAAGTAGGAATATTTTTGAACTTTCTAGATTTTTATAAAGCTCTAAAGGACTGGTAAAATAGTAAGCTGCACATCTTTTAATGCTGTTTAACTTGGAGTTAGACGGTTAGTTGTCTCCCTGGTTACCCAGTGCTTGGGACCTGACAGGACATGGCTACACTCAGATGATAATTCCTAGAAGTTGGAAGTAGTCAGAAAGTTGGTGCGCTGGGCACAGTGGTGGGTATGCTCTTGCCCAGTGACTTTTGTATTCATGGAAATCTTGAAATGTATTTCAGGAAAAAGGAAATTGTGAGAACTGATGGATATTTTAAAAAGAAAGTGGTTATGAGTGAAGAGGTGGAAAAAATCATGTTACAAAGCAGTGATCCATCCTAGGTATTTCTCTGGGCTGATGGAGTTTTTTCATTCTTAGTTTTAATACCATTTGTCCACATCCCAAGAGAGCTGCGTGTATATTGTATGGCTCAGTAGCCTTAACGGCATTTTAACTGCATCCTTAAGTATGGTTCACAGAGTAAACTCCTAAGTATCACAGGCAAGATGCAATGTGCTTGTAAAACTGGGTGAGCATTCGAAGAAGAGAAGTTACCAGCAACTGAAGTTTTTCAAGGTAAGTTGTCCATGTACATGTTCCCCACCTGCTCCTACTGCTTTCTCTTTTTGTAGTCCAAAAGAAGTGCAGGTATATACGTGTATATATATATATTTACATATACCGCTTACGCTGCAGTCCAGAAGGGAGGCAGGGCATGTGGGCGTGCTGCAGATCCAGCAGAACCTTCTGGGGAAGGATTTGTAACCCCTGCCTTCAACCACTGCCACAATTTAAAGTCTGTTCCTCACATGAGGGAGGTGTAGTCTTTTCGCTTGTGTGTCAGATGTACGCTTAAGTGCCTGAAATCTTGGAGATGTGATTTTAAAGTGTGCTTACCTCAGTAAGGCATATTTTAAACCTGCTGGTGCTGAGTGGCCTCTGATTGATGTGGTGGTGAGGTGGGAGGTTGACGCTCTTAGGTTGAAGAGTTGAGTAGATTCTTCCATCCTCGTGGTGAGGCCAGGGACAGCACAACTGTATCTTTGTCACTGAGCTGGTGTTGAATGGCCAGGGATGTGCAGTTTGTAAATCTCGCCATTCCGCAGGACTTGATTAGTGCGGTGACCAGGGATGTGCAGGTAATTGGAAACAGCTCCCGATGGACTGATTTACGGAAGTTTGCTAACAATAAAAGTCTGTGCTAACAACAACGTACGTTTGGGAAAAACACATTTCACAGTTTGCTTCTACTTTTACACATCTGAAAAACAATGTTAAATTAGATCCATCTTAGCTTGAAAAGAAGTTTTTCTTCCGATGGCTCCCCCCACCTCCACAGTTCCCCCAAAACTGCAGTGATTTCCTCTGCTGCCATCAGTCAGGATTCTGTACATGAGCCAGAAGAGCTGGAAGCTGCAATTCTTATTGAAGAAATAACTGCTGATTAAAACCAGCAACAGAGCACAGCTCTTAGCATGTTTGAGTTTACCCTTAAAATAGAAATAAATCTCCTACCTCTTCAGGGTCTAAATTACCTGCAGTAAGAAACAGGGAAGATATAAATGTTTGTTTTTCATGGGCAGGAGGACCAAGTACCAAAGGTGATTACAGAGTAATACAAGTCTTTGTCTTCAGAAGCTTTCATACGTGCTTGCGCTTTATAAAGCACCTTGGACATTTTCTCAGTGTCTGTACAGTTTGCCATATCTCTGTCTGAATATATAGGCACTATTTCATGTTTAGGAACAGGACAGACCTTCTCCCAGTGTCACATTCAAAGTTAGCAATAACAAAGCATCATGTTTTGATGAGAACACAGGGTAGTTATATCTCCATCAAAGAAATCAGCTCTGTATCATCAGACATTTGTGCCTGCCTCCATGCCATGTGCTGACAATTCTGTAGTAGACTGCATGAGCTCTTCTTATCATAAACATCAGAACAGCAGCAGCAGTTCTACAGAGATCTGTGTGTATTTTGATCATATCATCCCTAATGAGATTACTGGAATTACTCCCGTTTTCAGTGGGGTGCAGGTCTCAATGGATTCTTGCAAATCTTGCTCACCTTGCAACTTACCTTCACACTGAAGCAGCATCACTCAGGATTGCTGTTAATTACATAATTTTAAGGAAAAATAAATTAAGTATCTGCCTAAATATATGGATCCTCTTAAAGGGATCAATTATTTCAGAAATGAAGGCTGTTAGAGTACTGCAAGTGTAGTGGCAAATTTCTACAGACTAGAAAATACAAAGTATGAGGACTGGCAGGAGGTGTATATAGCCAAGGAAGAGAACGGCTTTTAAACAGCAGTCTCACCAAAGTAGAGTCCTTGCATGCTCTACAGTGAGTTTACAGTCACCACAGCATCTATGAAACACGGGTGTTATAATGCAAATCATTCTCTCAAGCATCTGTAATTGAAAAATAATCTCACTTCTAAGAGAGTGAGCCAAGCCCATGTGATTTAAACTCAGTTTCTGTTCACATTAACCTTCTCTAAATAAGATTATCAAAGCCACCTTCTGTGTTTCAGCACATTGTCAGTACATACGTAAGTCCCTGAGCACCACTTTCTACCATGTGCTTGTAAAACAGCTATCTATAACCCTTTCACTGGACAACCTGAGTTTCGTGCCTTCTGTCGCAACGCCTCAAAACTGGACTCTTTAATTTCATTAGTTCCTCAAATTACTAAAATTCTTACCACATCTATCTGACTTACACAGAAGTGAATTTTGGGTGCTGTCTGAGCAGGTAGCACAGTCACAAATTTCCCAGTCCCCACATTGTTCACTGTTCCAAGAAATGGCTCTCAGTGGATATGCGAGGTGGTGGTCTCAGCCTTACCATCATCTACCTCTCTTTGTTATAACGTCTCCTCCTTGGAGTGTTTTCCTTGAATTTACACTTCAGCTCTAGCCAACCTGCATACTTTCCAAAGCCACTTATAAAATCTGTGGTTGTGCTTGCCCATTATTCTTCCCTAGACTCTAATGTCATCACTGTAGATATTTATAAGCTTTTCTATAACTAGAACACCAAAACAGCACTCTGAAGGATGAACAATCTCCTAAAGCGCTGGATCTTCAAAATCACATTCTGTTTTTGTAAGGACATTTGCTAGTGATGATTGATAGGAACTGATACTGATGACTTGAAAATATTTTCAAATCAGTATTAAATGTTTAACAAAATCAAAAGATGTTCCATTTGATGCATTTTAGTTCTTTCTATACCTTCAGAGATCCCAGTAACCTGGTGTGATCCTATCGGTTCTTCTGCTCACCCTGTGATTCCCAGTTAGCACTGCTGGTGTAGTTCCTCTTTTACCTCCTGACAAGACAGAGAAACTGAGGAACATAGCAATCATCTGCCTTGGTTGTGTTCTGTGCCTTGATGAGAACCCAAGCTTTTGGATAACATTCCCAAGCCTTTACACAATTATTTTGGTCCTTGCCTCTTCAGTGATTACCTTCTCAACAGATCAAGCCTTTTAAAAGCTACAAAACTCCTCTCCCTCTCTGCTGCTGCTCCAAGTGACATCTTTTCCAATTTATTGGACATGCAGTTCTCGCACTCCTGTACCTGAGCTCACCACTTCAGATCACCATGACCAGCCTTTGTTCCTAGCACCTCTTTAGCTTATGAGTCTGGCTTAAATTCATGTGTTCTCTTTTCTGTCAGGCTCCTGAGTCCTCCTTGGCTGCTGTGGCACTCATTCCTCCTCTGAAGGGTTCAAGTCCAGGGGGTTATGCCATCATACCCCATTTGCCTGAGATTTGAGTACTCTGCCCTTGTCTCCAAGTTCATGCAAAGGGCTGTAAACTGCTGCTGCTCCTTCATCCTCTCCCCATATCTTTTGTTCAGTATTTGCCTCATGTATTTCACTCTTTTTATCTTCTATGGACTCAGACAGACATGAGATATTCTGCCCAAACTCTCTCTCCTTGTATTTTAGATCCTGTTTTATGTGAATTTCATCAGGAATCTACGCAGCTGCCTTAAATTTCAGCGCTGAATGAACGTCCCACTCTGTATCAAAGGTTAATGCCAGATTTGCTGGGAGTTTCTCTCTGAATCTTTTCTTTCAGATACCAGCTGTAAATCACCAGCATCCCAGCCCCCCCTTCTACCCCCGCATCCCCACATTCAGATTGATCTGAGGCATGTAAGCAAGTACTTCTGGGTTTTTGTTTGTGTTCTGGTAGTGCACACAGTTTTGTTTCTTTTTTTCATTTTAATTTCTCTAACACAGTTTTTTTACCACCTTTGTCCAAACAAAATGAATAATATTGGAAACAGCATTTCAGGATTGGATACTGTGAGGAGCAAAGCTATCTTCCAGCCACCTTCTTTAATCCCTGGCACCCGTTTACAACTCCATAGTTGATCTAAAGTGAACTTGCTCCATAGCTGAGAAGTTGGTGGATGAACAGTAAAGTCATATTTACAAGAAAGCTGCTTAATGACAGTCGCAAGCAAAGGAGCAGAGAAAGCCGTTTCCTGATTACCATGAGTTTAACTCTTGTATTGTAACGTTCTAAATTCTGTTATTCCCATCCCTCAGCAACTTACACTTCAGGCAGCAGCTGAATGGTGGAGCTTTGTTGATGATTGTAATCGTTGCTAGGGGACACTGGGAGGGAGGTGAACCATGCCATTTACAGTCAGCCTCAAGGAGCATTTGGAAATGCTTGAGCTTAGAAATGTCCTTCTGTGATCTGTGCTGCTGAGAGTCGAGTGCTTTATGGCTGTGGAGAGTGATTTGGAAATACACATGATGATAATGGAGGCATTAAACGTCCTGGTGTCTTTAGTTGCTTGTACCTGTGAATGTGTTCTAAGTCATCGTTCTGCTGCTCCTTACTTCTTTGATAATTATGCTTTTAGTTAAAAGCTGACCATGTGCAAATGGTATGAAAAGAAAGTTGTTGCAAATCACATTAAAATACTACACATTTCCATAATTTCTTTGCTGTAAGAAGCGCAATTTCCAAATGCAATTGCATGTATGAGTCTGGATCTGAACTTTCTTGGATATATTCACAGGCATTTATTTTATTTTGTCTGCTGTGGGAAGTCAGCAGCTTCAGGTACCACCAGGAATGAGACCTTGACCTGTAGTAGGTAGGTACGGTTTTACAAATTACGTTCTTGGGCGAAACACCAGGTGGGTAAATAAAAGTTCTCATACTGTACATGTTAAGTCACAGTTTGGAGACAACACAGAGGAAGCAGCACACACGACACAATTACCAAGGAGAAAAAACCCAACGCACTCAGTCTGGGGCTCTGCTAGCCAGGGTATGTTTTTTGCCCAAGGCAGGCAGTCTGACCCTGCACTGTGTACCAAGCCTGAACTTTGCAGGACTCCGGGACAAGCCTGGTCTTGTTCCTCTTGAGCTCAGCAGGGTTTCACCAACACGCAGCGCTCCTGTGTGACTTGAGGAGGCTCAGGATGCAGCATCTCCCAGCCTGGCCCCTGCAGCCCTTCAGCTGGGGGCTGTAGGCCCTCGCAGCGCTCCGCTTCCTCCTTGTCACGCCTGCTGAAGGGATTTAACAGTATTTTACAGGCTATGTCAGTGGCACCGCTTTTCAAAACATGAAGTTACTTCCTACTTTCCAGCGGGGAGAAAGCAGCCGCCGCCCGGGCCGGCACCGGCAGAGGGCGCCCGGTCCCCGCGGCCAAGGCTGCGGCTGCAGCCCCATCCCTGTCCCCGTCCCCATTCCCGTCCCAATCCCCTTCCCCGTCCCGTTACTGCTAAAAAACAGTTCACAAAAGAGGAGATCACCAGGCTTCGAGAAGTATAGCAGTCCATCTCTATGAAGCGCTGAGAAATTATTAACCATTCTTTTTGTCTCTAGAGCTGAGCAGGAGCTCTCACGGTCACGCATACCAGCTGCTGCTTCCAACTGCAAGAACAGGTGGTTTCCTCGCAAACCTTCCTTCCTTTCAGGTTCAGAAACGCTTGGGCTACATGAATCTCACAATAAAGGGTTAATTTAACGATTTATACCCTCCTGGTACATCCTCTCAGGAAACTCGGAGCGAAAGAGCTGTCCTGGCTTGTAAACAAGTGGCAGCGCCCATGGGCCAGGTCCAGCAGGCAACCAGATCTCCTCATTCCTTGGTCTACCGGTTTGAGGATCAAAAATAAATCGCATGCCTTAAATAGCCACCTCGCCAGTTAATTTAGGGCCATTCCCGTGTAATAATGGGATCCATCCAAATGCAAATCCACAGCCCGAGGCTTGGACTACTCTTGGGCCCGGCTGCAAGACGGCGGCACGGTTCCCTTTCCGATCTGTTAAAGTCGGAAGCACACACCAGGTCTGACCTCACCGATGTGTCTTGATGCTACCAAAAAGCGCAGGGTCCTCGGTACCTACAGGGCTGCCTAGAATAAGAATGGCCATAAAGTAAATCCTTCAATCCGCGGGACAAGCAGGCGGCCCCAGTAAACACCGGTGCCTGCCATCCGGTAACAGATTGCTCACAAACTGCTCGGGGCTCTCAGGCAAAACAACAGCTGTCCCGCCCTCAGCCCCTGCCGTAACCGCAGACAGACCATACCCACCTCCCTTCCCAAAAACACGCATGGCAGACTACGTGGTTAACAAGAAACAGAATTTCAGGTACGCTTTGCCTGACTGTGTAAGACCCATTTTGCGACAATTTTGCGAGTTTAGGCAAAATGCAGCAAGAATTGGCTGATGCAAGGACTGGTAAATACCAGAGATAAAAGAGACTACATCTGTGAAAAACACCAAAGAAAACGATCAAAAGCCAATCCGAGCAAACTCAAACCTCACTGTGTAACACCAGGTGTGGCTCAACTTTATGCATAAATTATATTACCTCAAAACCTGAGACTGCAGTAAATGAAGCAGGAATCATTCAGATTACTGTTGTGGTTTATACAGTTGCTCCATCACCCGATGCCTCCTCCCCACCTGAGGAGCGGTCAGGAAAAGGAAAGGATACTAATGGGTTGCAGTAGATATATATTTAATAAAATAATAATAGAAAGGTAATATTAATAACAGTTATATTATAAAATACACAGTTACACTCTGTGGGGGAATAGGCCTCTCGAGTAAAGCAGTAAACAAGTCCCTCTCGAGACATCAGCCATGGAAGAGGGACGAAGGAAAGAGCAGGAGGCGGGAAAAGAAGGGCCATCCCCAGCAACTCCCCAATTTATAGTGAATGTGACATTTATGGTATGGAATACTTACTCATTGATCAGCCTGGATCATCCACCTGGCTTTTGCTCCAAATTTCTGCACCTGGTTAACTCAAGGCTGTCAAAGACCTTCATCACTGTGGCAACCTGCATACCGGAATAAGCTGAAAAACTGTAACAAAGTTTTTATCACTTAGTTCCCATGAAATAGAGTGCTGTAGTCCTTACAAAATTGCAATTTTCCTTACCAGAAAACTGACTAAAATGCGGTCCTAGTAAACCAGGACTATTACCTGTTGGGGGGGGGAAGGGGGTTGCTGGGTTTTTTTCCTTCTTCTTCTTCTGTCCGTTTTGCTTTGAGCTTGGAGCCGCACCAGCCCTGAGCAAACGGCATCCCAGAGCTCCGCCGAGGAGCTTCCCCCACAAACCTCGGCCCGCAACACGACCCGCGATGCTGCTGCGCCTTTGGGATGCCGCGGAGGAGCACCGTTTGCACCTTGTGGCGTTTTATTCCAAACGTGCGCGCAACAGGTTGCAGGCTCACTTTTCTCAAAGTTTTCAACTTTTAGGCTTTTATGCTGCAATGAGAGATTTCTGCTGCACGTTTTGAAGCAACTCTAAAAAAAGCTGTTCCTGTCCGCTAGAGCACCTTTATGGGCAGCTTCAGAGTTTTTAAAGCAGAAACTTTTAAACCCGCGCGTTAGCGTTGTGCACTCGCGTGGCTCCCCAGCAAAAGCGGGCACAGCGCCTCGCAGCTCCGAGCCCGGCACGCA
>NW_010205421.1:0-317 GCF_000695765.1 Mesitornis unicolor
TTCTCCTTCCATGCAAAGTGCTTTTGTAGCATCACAAAGCTTTGGGATGTGCCATTCTGTGTTTTTCTATCTCGTCCACGTTCGATTCCAATTTTCGTGGCTGCTGGTAGGAGAAATCTCTCAAATGGAAACAGTCAAGCTCTTCTCCCACATTAAAGATGGTAAGACTGAAGACTGTTGCTGGCTCTTGTCTTTTCTATTAAGCCAACTTGTAGCCAAACAAACTTTTGGTTCTGGGATTTCTTGCTTCCCTGGGAAGCCAACATTTGCTACCAGGCTTTCTCTGGAGCTCCCCACAGCCTGGTTTCAATATGGCA
>NW_010205421.1:1057-6089 GCF_000695765.1 Mesitornis unicolor
CTCCAACTCACCCCAGAAAGGGGCTAGGACTGAAAGCTGTTGCTGGATTTCTCCTTCCCTGCCAACTGCTTCTGTAGCCAAACAAAGCCTTGGGCTCTGCTGTTCCATGCTTCGCTAGCTTGTCCATGGTCTCCTCCCATTTTTTTGGTGGCTGGTAGGAGATGTCTCTCAAATGGAAACAGTCAAACTCTTCTACTGCACCAAAGATTTCAAGACGGAAGGCTGTTGCTGCATCTTATCTTTTCTATGAAGTACTTTTGTAGCCCCACAAAGCCTGGGCTTCTGGGCTTCTTTGCTTCCCTGGGAAGCCAACGTTTGCCACCAAGCTTTCTCTGGAGCTGCCCACAGCCTGGCTTCAATATGGCAAACGTTCGACTCCAGCTGACCCCAGAAAGGGGCCAGGACTGTAAGCTGTTGCTGGATTTCTCCCTCCCTGCCAACTGCTTCTGTCGCCAAACAAAGCCTTAGTCTCTGCTGTTCCATGCTTCCCTAGCTCATCCACGTTCACCTCTAATTTTGGCGGCTGCTGGTCGGAGCAGTCTCTCAAATGCATACTTTCAAGCTCTTCTCCCACAGCAAAGATTTTAGGAGTGAAGGCTGTTTCTCGGTCTTCTGTTTCCTATTAAGTGCTTTTGCAGCCCCGCAAAGCCTGGGCTTCTGGGCTTCTTTGCTTCCCTGGGAAGCCAACGTTTGCCACCAGGCTTTCTCTGGAGCTGCCCACAGCCTGGTTTCAAGAAGGCAAACGTTCGACTCCAACTGACACCAGAAAGGGGCTCGGACTGAAAGCTGTTGCTGGACTTCTCCTTCCTTGCCAAGTGCTTCTGTAGCCAAACAAAGCTTTGGGCTCTGCTGCCCCATGCTTCGCTAGCTAGTCCATATTCGCCTCCAATTTTGGTGGCTGCTGGTCGGAGCCACCAATCAAAAGGAAACGGTCAAGCTCTTCTCCCACACCATAGATGCTAGGAGTGAAGGCTGTTGCTGGGTCTTATCTTTTCTATGAAGTGCTTTTGTAGCCCCACAAAGCCTGGGCTTCTGGGCTTTTTTGCTTGCCTGTGAAGTCAACATGTGCCACCAGGCTTTCTCTGGAGCTGCCCACAGCCTGGTTTCAAGATGAAAATTGTTTGACTCCAGCTCACCCCAGAAAGGGGCTAGGACTGAAAGCTCTTGCTGGATTTCTCCTTCCCTGTCAAGTGCTTCTGTAGCCAAACAACGCCTTGGGCTCTGCTATTCCATCCTTCGCTAACCAGTCCATGTTCGCCTCCAATTTTGGTGGCTGCTGGTCGGAGACGTCTCTCAAATTCATACTCTCCAGCTCTTCTCCCACACAAAGATGATAGGAGTGAGGGCTATTGCTGGGTCTTCTGTTTCCCATTAAGTGCTTTTGCAGCCCGCAAAGCCTGGGGTTCTGGGCTTCATTGCTTCCTTGCGAAGCCAACGTTTGCCAACAGGCTTTCTCTGGAGCTGCCCACAGCCTGGTTTCAAGATGGGAAACGATTGACTCCAACTGGCCCCAGAAAGGGGCTAGGACTGAAAGCTGTTGCTGGATTTCTCCTTCCCTGTCAAGTGCTTCTGTCGCCAAACAAATCCTTGGGCTCTGCTGTTCCATGCTTCGCTAGCTCGTCCATGATCGCCTCCAATTTTGGTTGCTGCTGGTCAGAGCCGTCTCTCAAATGGAAACGGTCAAGTTCTTCTCCCACACAAAAGATTCTAGGAGTGAAGGTTGTAGCTGGGTCTTATGTTTTCTATGAAGTGGTTTTGTAGCCCCACAAAGCCTGGGGTTCTAGGCTTCTTTGCTTCCCTGGGAAGCAAACGTTTGCCACCAGGCTTTCTCTGGAGCTGCCCACAGCCTGGTTTCAGGATGGCAAATGTTCGACTCCAACTCACAGCAGAAAGGGGTTAGGACTGAAAGCTGTTTGTGGATTTCTCCTTCCCTGGGAAGTGCTTCTGTAGCCAAACAACGCCTTGGGCTCTGCTGTTCCTTGCTTCGCTAACCAGTCCATGTTCGCCTCCAATTTTGGTGGCTGCTGGTCGGAGCCGTCTCTCAAATGGACACGGTCAAGCTCTTCTCCTACACCAAAGACGCTGGGGCGGATGGTTGTTGCTGGGTCTTATCTTTTCTATGAAGTGCTTTTATAGCTCCACAAAGCCTGGGCTTCTGGGCTTCTTTGGTTCCTTGGGAAGCCAATGTTTGCCACCAGGCTTTCTCTGGAGCTGCCCACAGCCTGGTTTCAAGATGGCAAACGTTCGACTCCAACTGGCCCCAGAAACATGGCTAAGACTGAAAGCTGTTGCTGGATTTCTCCTTCCCTGCCAAGTGCTTCTGTAGCCAAACAAAGCCTTGGGCTCTGCTGTTCCATGCTTCCCTAGCTCGTCCATGTTCGCCTCCAATTTTGGTTGCTGCTGGTCAAAGCCGTCTCTCAAATGGAAACAGTCAAGCTCTTCTCCTACACGAAAGATTTCAAGACAGAAGGCTGTTCCTGGGTCTTATCTTTTCAATGAAGTGCTTTTATAGCTCCACAAAGCCTGGGTTTCTGGGTTTCTTTGCTTCCCTGAGAACCCAATGTGTGCCACCAGGCTTTCTCTGGAGCTGCCCACAGCCTGGATTCAATATGGCAAACGTTTGACTCCAACTCACCCCAGAAAGAGGCTAGGACTGAAAGCTTTTGCTGGATTTCTCCCTCCCTGCCAACTGCTTCTGTAGCCAAACAAAGCCTTTGGCTCTGCTGTTCCATGCTCCCCTAGCTCATCCGTGTTCACCTCCAATTTTAGCGGCTTCTGGTCGGCGCTGTCTCTCAAATAGACACTTTCAAGCTCTTTTCCTACACCAAAGATGCTAGAACTGAAAGCTGTTGCTGGGTCTTATCTTTTCTATTAAGCACTTTTGTAGCCCCACAAAACCTGTGCTTCTTTGCTTCCCTGGGAATCTGACGTTTGCCACCAGGCTTTCTCTGGAGCTGCCCACAAACTGGTTTCAATATGGCAAACATCAGACTTTACCTCACCCCAGAAAGGGGCCAGGACTGAAAGCTGTTGCTGCATTTCTCCTTTCCCGCCATGTGCTTTTGTGGACAAACAAAGCTTTCTGCTCTACTGTTCCGTGCTTTGCTAGTTAGTCCATGTTCTCCTCAACTTCTGTGGCTGCTGGTCGGAGACGTCTCTCAATTGGAAACAGTCAAGCTCTTCTCCCACACCAAAGATGATAGGATTGAAGGCTCTTGCTGGGTCTTATGTTTTCTATGAAGCGCTTTTGGAACCCCACAAGGCCTGGTCTTCTGGGCTTCTTTGCTTCCGTTGGAAGCCAATGTTTGCCACCAGGCTTTCTCTGGAGCTGCCCACAGCCTGGTTTCAATATGGCAAACGTTCGACTCAACCTCACCCCAGAAAGAGGCCAGGACTGAAAGCTGTTGCTGGATTTCTCCTTCCCTGCCAAGTGCTTCTGTAGCCAAACAAAGCCTTGGGCTCTGCTGTTCCATGCTTGGCTAGCTCGTCCATTTTGGCCTCCAATTTTGGTGGCTGCTGGTCAAAGCCGTGTGTAGCAGAATGGCTACACGAACAGGGGCATAGTTCAATGGAAATTTTGTACAAGCAGTCACCATGTTAAATAAACAGGCTTTAAACTGTGTATAGCTGAAGTTGCAAATCATAGTGATAAGGAAGTATAATTCAAGGACAAAGTGTCCTTGAGCACCTACACACTCCTCAGAAGAAGTTGGCAGGGGAAAAAGAGAAATTTATTTCTATCTACCAATAAAAAGCTTGCAAGTATAAGTTACTAACCAAAGATAAAGTGACAAGCATACCCTTCTACCCTAACTAACAGTATAAAAGTCTTATGCAAACCAAATAAAATCGAAGCTTGCTTTACCAATCATATTGATTCAATTGCTTGTCTTCCCTCGCAGCCGGAATTGGAGCTCGAACAGGGACCTGAAGAGTTAAGAAGAAAGAAGACCAGTGCGGCGGGAGTCCGGAGAAGCATCGGTAGCGGCGACCGAGGAGCAGAAGATCAGCAAACTGCAGGCGGAGTTGATGATCCGTGCTTGGACTGACCTCAGCTGAGGGGTTCGCCGTCTGGAGGGCTGCCAAGGTACAAGGCTGCAATCAGTTAGTAAGTCCGGCATCATGGAAAAGGAGGTAGCCCATAATTTACTATTACGCTTTTCTAAAAAGCGAGACGTAAAGGACATTAACTTTAAGAAAGACCTTCCAGGATTAGTTACTTATGGGGCGGCGCGTGGCCATTTTTCAAACCCCGGGTCCCTATTTTTGGTAGATGTGTGGCGGGCTTTGGGAGATGATTTATGGAATGCAGTTATTGATGACAATAAGGCGGCACGGAAACTCATGAAGCTGTGGAGAGCAAGAGGCCTGTGACAAATTGCATGATTCTAATGTTAATGACAAGTCAGAGGCAAGAACACCTGGATCTGCCCCCCCCCTTATGAAGCCAATACTGACAAACACGTTTTTTCAGCTTATGAGCGTGATTTTTGGAGTGGAGGATCTTCAACTGTGCTTTTGTCAATTTTCCTGGGAGATTCTGGTTCTGACCCTGTAAGTCTCAATTCCGTTGCACCTCCTGTACCTCAAGAGATGCCTAAGTTTGAAGCAGCTGAACCCTCTGCTCTGCCATTAGATCCGGCATCTGTACCATTGCCCATGAAAACGGAGGAAGCAGGGGCTGCAGGAGAAATGAGGATGTTTCTAAAAACTGTTTGTGCCGTTGTTTTTGTTGTGCTGCAAGTTGTAACTGCCGTGAACTGGTAATTTTGTCAGGGAAGAAGAATCTACCGCCTTTATATCCACCACCCCCTGACGGTAGTGATGATGATTTGGAGTCAAGAAAAGGGATAAATATAGCAAATTGCTGCTAATGAAGCTTTTACGATGGTGCCGTGAGAACGGGTACACACCTGACCCAGAATTAGCATTTAAAGTTGAGACCTGGGATAAGATCAGTGAAGCAGAAAGTACGTCCTTAAAAGCAGCCACACCGCAATGGGCGGCTCGGCTCCACCACCCGCCCCGCCCC
>NW_010205422.1:0-17298 GCF_000695765.1 Mesitornis unicolor
CCGGGGAGCAGCCGCAGCTGGACGTCGAGATCTGCGAGCTGGGCATCCGCCTCAAGGAGCTGGAGCTGCTGGCGCTCGTTGGCGACGGCTTCGACGCCCAGCAGTGTGCGTCCCCCCATCAGTAAACCCCTGAAACGGGATGTGCCATGAGCCAGCCAAGGGGACATAGCAGCGCTCCTGCGCGACTGGATGCGAAACTCCCCGGGTTGGGTACCCTGCATCAAACTGTTCCCGGCACACAGGGCACAAACCCGTTGCCATCTACCCCTGTCACTGGTCATGGGTAACTGGCCGAGGGCACAAATTAAAGGAGGCAAAAGAACTACAGGTCTGGTTACTTTTGCTCAAGGGAGCAAACCCCCCCAAATCATAAAGCCCCAAAGTCATTAAGTGTTAGCAAAAAAAACCAATTCAGACACCGCTCAAATCATGCAAAATTTATCCACTATTAATGGGATCCTACGGTTGTGAATCAGCATTGAGGTAAAATAAAGGCCACTGATTACCAGAGATAGTTGGAAGTGTAAAAAAAAAATACAATAAAATAAAAGTGTTAGATTAGTTTGGCATTTTAATTTTAAAACCTACTGGCCATGAAGGAAATACAGGACATAGTAAATCAGATACTGATTACTGAGAGTTCCAGTAGAGAGGCCTACAACTGCAAAGATGTCATGCTCATCATTTCCTTCAAGGCCACATGCTGCCAGTCAAGAAGCTTCCAGGCATGCAAAGGTTACAAGAACATAGAAAATACATCCATCAGATATACACATTCAAAGGAAAATCGCAAAGAAATTGTGATAGGTAGTTTGCATGCATTTACTTTTCAGAACAGGAAATTAATAGGCTTTTTCCTTTCTCATAAAAATACATACCTTTTTCCATTTTAACACCCATTATTTTCATTATCTGTGAGAAACTTTAGTTTTCAGGTTTTTTCTAGACAAGAAATTGTAAGGAATATTACTAGTTTACTTAACACATTATTTGATTTTCTTAAAAGTATTGTAAAGTATTAATGACAAATTATGTTTCATTCCTGTTTAGATAAACTTCTGAAGGCACTGAGAGACGAAAAGATAGAAGTCCTGAGAGCAAGGCAGAAGCTGAAGAAATAGCCACCAACATGATGAGGGTTATTTCAGCTGGATATTCTGTCACCATATCACTATAGCGTGTTTCAATTGGTCTTTGATATTTTTTTAATACCTATTACAAGCTAGTCTACCAAATTAAAACATACAGTATATTGTTGACTTTTTTTGTGTATTATTTGTCTGGTACTAATAACACTACTATGCATTAACATTATCTCCAATTACTGTACGCAAACAGGATGGATAATATTTTCTTCAAAAACACTAAGAAATTAACACTGCTGATGTGAGTGCTCCTAGCACTCCATTGATGATGTTCAAGGTATGTGTAGCAGGGAAACACAGTAATTCCAATACAAAGTGCAGAGGGTTTTTTTTTTGTTCTAAGTACATTAAGTAAGTGCAGCTGAGAGTAAATGGATATGGTCAAAAGTCCTATGCCTCTAAGCAAGCTTTAAAAAACTACTTTCACATTAACATAAAAATCTTGTGTTACAAACAATCACAATATATTCTTTTATTTTCTTTAGTGTACCACAAAATACAAGAAGTTATGGCTTGAGTTAGTTTTTAACAGAACAGTCATATAACATTGACTTTTAACAAACATTTTATTGTTATCTTAGGACTAATAGTGCTTGGGCTAAAGCCTGTAGCAGTTTTTGGAATGACAACATCCTTATGTTTGAAAGACATGTCCTTTCATGAGAAAAAAAATGGACAGAGACAGCAGTGACAGACCGAAGCTCTGGAGAACATCTGCTGTTAAAGAAGTAATGCCATATATGGCATCAAGAATAATTTAAGAAAGTAGTAAATGGGCTCATCCGACTGATAAAAAGTAAAATTACTTTTTCCTGTTCTAATTCAAGAGCAGTAGGTGGCAGCATGAAATAAGGAAGTTACCACCTTTGAAGCTATAAAATTTTGACAAGAAGCTTGGTTTTTGTTGTTTTTTTTTTTTAAAAAGAGTTTTAATTTTAAAAAAACAACAAACAAATTGCATTGAAGTTGTTTGACAGAGCAGCATTTTACACAATACCAAAATTTTATTTCCTATTACAGCATTCACTCTTTTAGTGTCTTAAACTTTCCAGCCAGATTTTTATTTGCCCCTATATAGAGTTTATATTAAAAATATATCTAGTTTATAACTCCCATCAATCAGCAAACTATAATAATCACATTTTATCAGCAGCTAGAAGATCTTAAACAGAATCTTACCTTCACAATTGCTGTTGTCAGCTACGTGTCTCCACCAATATGGCAATTCACATTTCATTCCTAATCAGTATGCTTTTCAATGAAACAAAGCCTGAGCAGGGCAGGGGAGGGGAACATGGTAAGGCCAGGTTTTGTCCAATGCTCCAGTGTGCCTCAGGCAGGGCAAGGTGAGGGACCAGACCCTGTGCAGGAAGCCCAGGGGCAGGGCTAGCAACAAGACTACCTGTAACATAGACCCACAGAAGGTCTCACCAAAGGAGCCCTAAAATCTAAAAGTCCCCTCACAAGCATGCCTACAACACAGCCCAGGCCAGTGTGGAAGCCAGAGCTTAAATGGGGCTCCTGGGCCTGTGGGGCAGAGAGCAGGTGGTGGAGGGTCTGGAAGAGGATGGTCAGGGACACCTGTGGCCACCTGGTGGGCCTAAGGCCCTGACAGCCGCCCACACACCACCTCAGGTGCACACAGGTCAATAGTGGCTCTCATGAGCTTCCCCCTTTGCATTCCAAATCCATCATTCACTCCAGTATAAACACCCTCCCCTTTCAGCTTGTTTAAATCCGCTCTTTAGGCCCAACTTGGCACCATTTAATTGCTGCTTAGCTCTTTAGAGCCTAATGACATTGTACTTCTGGCTAAACAGTTCAGTAGTTGCCATCTTTTAAGCTATTTTACTCCAGTCAGCACACCACAAGTAACTTCCAAGCAGGCTTCATAAACTATGTATTTTTACACCTGGTTGGGAAATGCTTACATAACCACTGATGATTTATCTCTCTTTCCAACCATGTCTCAGAGGCTGAGGCAATAAATATAAGGAAGCAATTTATTACCAAAATACCCTGGAAATCTGGGCTTCAGTGTTTTACAGCTCCCTCTGCAGAATGAGAAGTCAAAGAGTTTTGAGGCTAAATGTATGAACAGATACTGTAATAGTTAATTACTATGAAAATGAGAACCATATTAGTGCTTAACTAAATACCACAAGACAAACTTGGACAGGATATAAAGGCCCAATATATAGGGCCTTTGCACAGAAGTAAGAGCTTTTAAATCAAGTTAGATAGCAGAGGAACTATCTTTATTTTCCCAGATCTCCAGAATCTCACTCCTAAACTGCTCTAAGTTTGCCAGTGTTATTGCAAGGGTCTACAAGGATTTACATTACATATGATCATTGCTTCCTAGCTTTTACTTACCTTCACCTTTTACAGAGTCTTTCACTTTGCATCCAGCTTTCATCAGCCACTACTCACTCAAGCCTTCTTGGCATAAACAGAGCTGCTTTTCCCCAGTACACAGTTTAAATCTTTTTCCATCTGTTGTTCAGTTTCTGTCTTATGGCTTTTATGTTAGAACAACACTTCATGATCAATTACTGGGTGATAATGCAAGGAATAACATCAGTTAATATGTAATCTCAATTAAAGTCACCTGGCGACGGACATATACTGAAAAAAAAAAATTGATTCACATGCCAAAACAAGGCAGAATTATTTCCCTTAGCCAGTGTCAGCCACAGCACTGTGCTATCAGGATGCTTTCACTGAAGCATCTCAGCATTCCGAGAAAAATCATTAAAGGATGGTGGCTATCATCTTCACTGGAAAGCCAATTTGGCCTTCTGTGTGAGAAGCAGCATCTACAAAGGTAACTTAGAGACTGCAGGGGAAATATGGGACAAATGATGAAATATTTCTGCCTGGAAAGAATCACTGCTTATACTTTCAGTTGGAAATACATGCATGTGCATGAATTTGGCTAAAGAGTAATAAGCTTGTATTAACAGACTGGACAAACAATCAGTTAAACATAGCAGCACATATGTTGATTCTCATTTGTCCATGAACATTTATTTACTTTTATTTTTCTTCTCTGTTTCCACCTGTAATTTTCTCTCATCTCTGTAGGCTTATGTGGTCATCTGAAAACCGATCTATTAATTTTTTCCTTTGTAAAAATTAAACGTACATTAAACAAAATAGAATGAGCATTCTTACAGCAGTTTTTTTATTCACAAAGTATATGTAATTAATTTTTTAAATTGTTTCTGTTCTCTTAGACTGCTTAGGGAAGGCTAAACCTGACATTTAGATGCTACCACAGCTCAGATCTCTTTCATATAGCTGTCTTGTGACTCAACAAATCTATCCCTATTGCATTCAAGAAAGAAACATTAGGTTGCAATTTTGATTCATGGGCAGGGATTTCAAAACATCAGTAGGTTGCTCCCATTTCCAATTCTTAACAAAGAAGTCTTCTCAAAAAGCAGTGTCACATCTTCTCAGCCAGCCTGAGGGCTGAGCAATGACAGCTGTCTCACTGAAAGTGCCGTGTCTACACCTACAGTGATATTCATGTGCTTCCCAAGGAGTGCCCTCAGGTCTTTCACCTCTGAAACCTGAAGCAGTCTTGGCTGCTTTATGATGAGAAAAATTAGATACAAAGCCATTTGAAAACAAGAATGCATTTAAGCTTTAAAGTATTTTATACAAAACAGTTGGGGCCATCAAATTTCAGACTGCTTTATTTTAGAGTTTGTTATGTTAAAATTCTCCAAATAGATATTCAGCCTTATTATTGTACAATGGATCATTAGAATGTAAATTAATCTTCAAGTAAAGCTGCCTTAATTAGCTCAGGGACAGATGACAGAGGAAATCCAAAAGCACTAACTTATAAAATTATTTTTCTGCTTTCAGCAGTGAATGCTGCATGATAGTTTCACCTGTCCTGAAAATTCAGAGCTAATATCTCAACATAAAGCAGGGAAATCAAGAGCAGCATGTAACTCTAGGAAACTTGTCTTCTTGTTTGTTTGGGAGGTAGTATTTCTTAAGATCACTGTCATCTTGATACTGAATCTGTGAGGTGTCAGGAGAGGTTCTAATCAGGAAGCAGTTGATAAGTGGTGCATTTAGCCTTTCTAAGGAAACGTATAATTATTAATAAAACTAGTCAGTTGTTTAATGTTACACACTAAAAACATAAATTTGCAAAATAGGCTGAAATTTTGGTATATCTTGAGAATAGCCAGAACAACCCCTTGAGGCAACTTAAGCACTTACTGTCACAACTTTATTTTTATATATATATAAAAAACTGTATCTTAAGCATACCATCTGTCCAGAACCTTAGTAGTGATACATACACTAGGAAGTTAATTTATCCTCTAATTTGGGAAGTTCTTTTCCTGCCTCTTTTTTTTTCTCTGAAACTACAAAGAGAGGGAGGAAATGTTAGATATGTTCCTTGTAATAAAATGAACTTTTTATTCCAAATTTCCTGCATCACAAATTATACAAAAGCAGTACTTTTTATTTTCATTTCATTTCACACTGACAGCAGGAAACTTAGACCTGAGTAAATATGGATAAAAACCACAGTAACTGACTGGAAGGCATAGAGGACATTAAGGTGAGAACAAAAATTCACTAAGGAAAAACAGGATCACAAGATGTCCTCAAAACCCACAGGCTTACTGGTTACTGTCTTGCTCACCTCTGTAAGGTAGGCAAACGCCTTTCTTCAGAGGGAATGCCACCACTGAAATATATGGCTTTAACTTGAGGAGCTCCTAAAACTCCTTTCCTGTCCTCTGCCAGGTTCTGCCTGAAGAGCATGAGTAGTGGGACCCTTACATGGCCCAGAGGCCTGGCAGCTTCAAAGGAAAAGCATACTCATGCTTTTAAGCAGCTGATCTAAAGGAAAGGACACAGCAGGAACAACCAATAAGTAGCAACATAGATTTTAAGACATATTTTATTTAATGTGCAAAAATGCCAAGAAAAAACACGTACAACTTCAACTAAGCTATAGCTTAACATGAAAGAAACTATTCTATGTACTTGTAAGCTTCATTTCTAGAATCACTCTACAATTCAGAGTAAAAACACAGCCATTTGCTAATGACCTAGAACATTTTAAATAACTCCTTTTCATTGATATGTAAAATTCTACCATTGGTGTGGTTTTACATTTGTAATTGCAAAATGAACCAGTTCTTGGAGATTTTCCTTCTGATTGCATAGTGTAAAATTTTAATTAATTATTTTCTTCCTCTTTCACTTTAATCCCTTGACTTGGCTTTACAAATCACTCTCCATCTTGCAGCTCTAACTGGCTTCAGAAAATAAATTTTCCCATTTACAGTTGAAATTGTAAGCTGAACACTTACAAATTCTGAGCAATTTTCACAGACACAGCCATTACAGTTTAGTTGAATCAAGCTGTGAACAACAAAGATAACACAGATATTTGTAATCATGCAGAGCTGGTCCTTTCCACAATTCAAAGATGTAAGAAAAGTTCATTTCATCAGAAAGTGAGAACTGTTGCATGAGAAATGAGACAATTTATTGATATAACATCTCTAAAAAAGTGTAGAAGCTGTTACTGGAAAGGCTTCTTAGAACATACCGAAATAGTATCAGGAGGTGGGTTTTTTCCTTGTAAATTCACATATGTTTAAATGCTACCAGAGGAACAGGTAATTTATAGTCAAACAATTACCAAGCTCCATGAAATAATAAACAGGGCTTCATACTAAAGTACCCACTTGCACTCCAGGGTTTCAGTGTTTCTAACATTGTAAGTCAGTTCAGCCTCTCACCAGGGGTGTGAAGAGAGGCAGTCACTTCACCCTGCTTTATGGACAGGGACACTGAGGCATAGTCAGATTAAGCACCTCGCCCAGGACCAATCTTAAATTCTGAAGAAGGGTCAACTGACCTCTGATCTCCTAATTTCCAATTACCCATAACCAGATAGCATCCTTCCACTCTTTGCACAACTTCAAGGTACTTGTGATGGCTAATTCACTAAGAGAATACTGGATCAGTCCTGCTCTCCTTGTAGTGAGTATGTATTTTGACAATAATTCAGTTTTGCCTTAATACTATTATGACATCTGTAAGTATCACAAAGCAGAACATGGGCCAAAGCCACATAGTGCCATAGCTAATTAAAAATTAGATCACATATGTTGATTACTGCTTCTATCACACCAGCACTATGTCAGCGAGCTAAAGAGTGCACCTCTTTGTGTACACCAATGTAAAAGTCAAATTCAGAATGCACAGCAACAGCAAGAAAGACATTAAATGAAAATTAAAAGATCCTTTGTTGGGTCTGGGTTGTTTCTGCTGGGTTGCTAAATCCTAAACCAAAATTCAAGCCTCAGTGAGATGGTTTCTATCTTATTTTCCAAAATTTTTGGCTTCACTGTCATTTTTTCAATCAACTATGATCTTCAATACAGTTTGAAAAACCCAATACCAACATGAAAAGAAAAAAACCTTTCCTAGTCTCTCTGTCCTAGAAAGAAATATTAAAATTAATTTGGTGGAGAGTAAAATGTTTTTTTTTCCTACTTGCAGTGTTTAAAGTACTAGATAAAGGCAAGGACAAAGAATAAACCTCAGGTTTATTTACATTCAAATCTCCCATGTTTATAACTTTGAAATAGAACACACCATTAATGTTATTTTTTCACTGTTTTAAGAAGTTAAAAAATCAAAAGCTAACCAAATACATAAAATTTATTCCAAGCAGTTAACTTCAAGACTCTCTGACCTGCCATAGTAATCAATTCATAATTACTTAGAGTCCATCCCCTGCTGAAACAAAAGGTTCACCACCTATTCTTGTGTTACAGTCACTTGGTTTTTGGATCCTGGTGAAACCCTGGCATAGGCTACTGTTCTGCGGCATCACATCTCAAGGTATCTATTGGTTAAGCCACTGATTCCTTGTAAAAAGCCAGAGTTAAGGACCCACTGGTTTAATAGTTTGAAAAATCAATCACATACACTCTTTACAAGGTCTCACTGGAGGCTGCAAAAGTCAGTGCTCCTTGCCAGATATACAAGATTTTAACTGATGCCAGTGTGTGTTATGGTGTTTAGACACTGGTTGACAAAGCATAGAAATCCATTGAGCTGCTTTAGAAGAAAAAAATCACCTCCTCTCTAAATATTGTACTCAGTGGAATCAACTTTCTGTATAATTTACAATCCTGTGGACCTATTATTGCCTAGTATGTAAATGTGTATTTATAAAGTTACAAAATTATTTACAGAATATACTATTATTTCAAGTTACTCCTTGGGAATGACAACTATCAAGCATGGAAATTCATGCAAAGTCAGGCACTTCTTAAAACAAGAAATATTCTTACCAAAAGCAAAAAATTAAATTCCTGAAATATCCCTTTGTGGTATTTGCAATTATTTTCAAGACAGCTGCTATATATTTGACCATCTAACTGTTTAAAACTAATTTCTCATCTTTCTTAAGCTTCATTAAAGAAAACCCCTGGGAACTAACTCTTCATTACTGCCTCTGTACACCTTAAGGAACCTGAAACAGATGGGGACAAATAGACGGACTGAAGAACTAGTTTTCAAAAAAAATATTTTCTGCATATATAAACACATATAATAATAAACACATATAATGGTATAATACCAGACAGCTATTGAAAATCCTTAGGGTATTTACTTACAAGAGAAAGGCAAGAGTTTTTAAAAAAGCATGCCTACCCTTTAAAATGGATAAATTTAACTTTGAAGTATTCTGATAAGCAAAAAAAAAATCTTAGTCCTGGAGTTATGGCCAAAAATTAACCCATGAAAAGAAGCCTAGCACAGAAAATGTAAGTTACCTCTTGACACACTGACTTCTACAGGCCACAGTGCTATGTCTAAATAACATCATAGTAAACAAGTCTGAGCTAATTAATTTCTCTTTGAACACACACTGCTTTCTAAAAATTGCTTAGCAGTGCAGTAATGCATCTGGAGAACTGGGTGGATGTTATTTACCACATATACTTATTTTCAAAATTATGCCTGTCTTACTCAGAAGAACTGTGTGCTTGTACCCTTTGACAGAGTACATGCCAGAGCACATGGCCAGAGGAGAGATCTGCTCCATCAGACACAACAACGCACTGAGCAGAAGGCAGCTGCTACCCTGCACACACTCTGACTCGTGAGATCCATGGCTTCCAGACCATTAAGGTACTCCTCACCTGTTAAAATTCTTTGTTATCTCACACTTATTCTCTTCCTATCCCATTCCATGTCAATGAGGTATGGGAAGCCACTGAGATTTTTTTATATACAAGAAATGCAAGGTCAGGACTGTAACTGATTTACAGCATCCTTGGACACAGTGCTCAGAGCTGCTCAGATGTGTGCAGGAGGAACAATATCATCAAAACAAAGTGACTTCTGCTAGCTCAGAAAATTTGCTTTCAAGCTCCCTCAGACTTTTAGAAGCTGGCAGTTAGCTCTTATATTTGCAATGCAGGGCTAAAAAAGTACATTAAAATGTAATTAATTCTTTAACAGTCAGATATCGTGAAGTATAACAAAAACTGTAGGTAGCTTTGTATGGATCATCCCTTAAACAAGACAGTGCTGCCACTCAATCAAATGTTGCTTTTTCTACCTGCTTTGAATTTTTTATCTTACATTTCTTACATGTCTCATCTTTTCAAAGTTAGTCTGAAAAAGAAATGATCATTACTTATGATAATTTCCCCATCTATATATATAGGATTTACATGCATTTCTATCAAGTTCTATCCATAATATAATTAGATACAAATATTATCCATACTTCTGTACTGAGTGCTAGAGCTTCTCGCAAATCCAGATAATGTATCTTTTCTCAAAAAAATTACTGTCAGAGTACACTCCTATGCTCTTAAAGTTGCTGTTCTACTGCTGTTCTGGTAGTAATAAATGCCACACATAGTATACCTACTGAGAGTGGTCATTACACACATACGGAGAAGAAATTTTACATGCATTTCATGTGCAGATGTTTCTACTCATGGTTTACAAATCTGATGACAAATAGTGGTCAAAACATTAACATTTTTGTACACAGAAAGCAATATATTTACCTAAACATTTAACATAATTTTAAAGAAAATTGGGGCATTTAGTAGAAAAACTCTAATGACTAAGTTTTTATCTGTAAAAATGGCATGAATATTTTCTAATGAGGTTATAACTTTAAACAGGTATACTTTCTTCTTTGAAATCAATATCGAAAAACTATATTGCAATTGTAGCCATACAAAATGTTTATTATATTACAAATTATTCGTATACTATATTTTCACTTTATCATTGCTTTGTGCTCAGACAGTATAAATATTACATTATTTTTCTTTCCCAGGAATGTCCTTACTGTCTTGATATAATCTTTGTACTTAAAAAAAATACAGAAACATATCAAAAACAAGATAAAAAGCCATTATGAATGAAGAATGTAAAATGTCTTTGTGAATAAAGTGCACCACAATGGTTTCAGAGTGATGGTCGATGGAATATTCAATAGATTGCACATTGTTGATACAATACCAAACAAAATTAATTTTGAAGGTCTAACAGGTCTTCCTCAGTAGTATGAAGAGTACTTTGTTTAACTTTACTGAAATGGTTTGTCTTTCTAGAAGGCTATTTAAAAGTTTTTATTTGGATTTTTTTCTATTTGTTCATTTTGTTTATAAGTAGGCATTCAAACCCTGTACATCTACATAATTTCCAGACTTTTCAATTTCCAACATTGCAAGATAGATGCTTGGCTTCATCCGCACATATTTTTCAACAGAACTACTAAATCACTTTAAGAATATGTACAGATTTAAAAGCAAAGCTAAGTGTCCCAAAGACACTGTTTACATCTGGTACATTCTACCTCCTGTGACTCTTTTGGGAATATGTCATAACATTACCCTTCCCAGCCATATGGCTTCAGCACTCCCATCCACGTGATTGCTGCTGCTTCCATACTTGCAGCTTTATGGTAACTCTGCAAAACTGGAGTCTAAGATACAGAAATCTATTTCACAGCACATTTCACTCCTGTTGCATAGAAGGGCCTACCTACTTGCAAAATTTCACTGGGCTAAATAGAGGAATCATTGAAAAACTGAGGTAATAAAGGTGATGCAAAATGTGGCTGGCACAATTTAGTGTAGATTTCACTTCCCAAGTTATCTTAAGCCAGTTATGAACAAGCTTAGGCTAAATAAAAGTAAGCTGCTCTTCAATTATGTCTGCACTTATGTTACACTGATTTAAATGACTGAAAAATAAGCAGTCGTTCAAGGCATTCCAGTGAAACTTCCACGTATAGACAAAATCTAATAGAGAAAATCAGCCTTGCTGTCAGCAAGTGAAGTTCCCACTGAAGCCAACCAGAATTAGTCTTATGGCATGCTGAGTTTGGCCCAGTATTTTTGTTATTTTTGTGTGATATTCTTAGGCAGCTATTAATTCAACACAAAATGACATTTGGATGTATTGTATTACACTGATAATATCAGTATTAGTGAGCTGATAGGTAACAGACAGCAGTTTGTCTGTACTGGACTTCTATTTATATGAAAGATTGAGTTTCTTTGGTTGTTTATTATCCAAGTCACCCAAATGTATATTTGTGTACTCCAGACGTAGCATGTTTATATTGATTATTAAAATTACTTTTTTTCTTCTTTTTTTTTTTGCACTTGGTTTATGGAAATTTTCTGACTCTAGCAGACTAGTCACATATAAATATACAGCACATATATACATAGAAATTACAAAAATACATTTTATTTATGTTTGATCTTTAAATAATAAAAATTACATTTCACATTTGTTTAAAGATTAGCTAGCATTCCAGAAGCTTCTGCAATATTTAAGGTATTGGAGCAGAAGATATCTGTGCATTCTAGGATAACAATGTATCACAATCTCAGTCACGGTTTGTAATATAATTATTTGGGGAAAAAAATAGTTCTGCTTTAAAAGTTTGTGCTTCATCAATTTCTTCTTCTGTTCATTACTCTAGTCTCTGCTCTCCTTCTCTCATTTTACTAATGGCCAAAAAGTTAAACCAAGTCTCCTTTCTCACCTCAGTAAAGACCAAAGAAATGGAAAATGGACAGTGGATGTGCTCTACCTTGACTTCAGCAAGGCTTAACACTATCTCCCATTACATCCTCACAGCCAAACTTAAGAAGTGTGGATTGGATGACTGGATAGTGAGGTGGATTGGGAAATGTCTAAAGGGCACAACTCAAAGAGAGCTGTGGTCAGTGGGGCAGAGTCTAGTTGGAGGCCTGTGTCTAGTGGTGTTCCTCAGGAGACTGTACTGGGGCCAGCCCTGTTCAATATGTTCATCAATGACCTGGACGATGGGATGGAGTGCACCCTTAGCAAGTTTGCTAGCGATACAAAGCTGGCAGGAGTGGCTCACACACTGGAAGACTGTGCTGCCATTCAGCATGGCCTGGACAGGCTGGAAAGTTGGGTCAGGAGAAACTTAATGAAGTTCAACAAAGGCAAGTGTAGGGTACTGCATCTGGGGAAGAACAACCCCATGTATCTGTACAGGATGGGGCTGCTGGAGGGCAGCTCAGGGGAAAAGGAACTGGGAGTCCTGGTGGACAGCAGCTGACCATGAGCCAGCAATGCAGCCCTGCAGCCAAGAAGGCCAATGGCATCCTGGGGTGCATTAAGAAGTGTGTTGCCAGTAGGTCAAGGGAGGTTATTGTCCCCCCCTGCTCTGCCCTGCTGAGGCCACATCTGGAATACTGCATCCAATTCTGGGCTCCCCAGTTCAAGAAGGACAAGGACCTGCTGGAGAGAGTCCAGTGTAGAGCCACAATGATGATGAGGGGACTGGAGCATCTCCCATGCAAGGAAAGGCTGAGAGAGCTGGGTCTGTTGAGCCTGGAGGAGACTGAGGGGTGGATCTCATTAATGCTTATAAATCTCTAAAGGGCGAGTGTCACAAAGATGGGACCAGACTCTTCTTGGTTGTGCTCAGCAACAGAACAAAGGGCAATGGTCACAAACTGGAACACAGGAGGTTTAACTTAAACATAAGGAAAAAGATCTTTACTGTGAGGATGACAGAGCACTGAACAGGCTGCCCAGAGATGTTGTGGAGTCTCCTTCTCTGGAGACATTCAAAACCTGCCTGGATATGTTCCTGTGTGATCTCTTGGTGATTCTGTTCTGGCAAGGGAATTGGACTGGATGGTCTTCACAGGTCCCTTCTGACCCCTACCATTCTGTGATTCTGTGAAATGAAATTATCAGACAAAATAGCATAAGCAACTGATGATAACTAAATAACTTACTGAAATGAAGGACATTAACTCCAGTTAACATCAAACATGCCCAACACAATGCATTTTGCAACAACTTCAGTTCCCGAAGCTAACTGCTGAAGGAACTGGAAACAATTGTTTATGATCTCCACCTAGTTTGTATAACTACAAAAGATGAACTATTGTCCCATTCACCTGGTTTAGTTTTCTTTGGGATTGGATCCATACAACAATGCAGTTTGACAATTAGTGACCTTTATCTTGCACAATATACAGTCAGCAAGATTTCTGGAAATGCTGTCATTTTCACAGAACATTAGTATTTTTGTTAATCCATGTAACCATTTACTTATTTACATGTTAATATAATAATCAGGTCCTCTACATTCAGAACTTCCTAGATGTGCATTCACAGGGTAATCAAATTCAACTGCAGCTTCAGGTAGCACTTTCTGGCATCACATTAGTAGATATCATTGTTTAAGAAAGAGAAAAAAGCACTGTGTTAAACAGAGGTTTTCTTGTCCAAGAAGGTGGATTCATTATTCCAGGTTGGAAAGACTTGCTCAAAGGTTTACCAGTTTCACGTGCATTCAAAGTGAAAAGCCTGAATATAGAGCAAATGCCAATAACCTTTTCTCATTTAGCCTGGAAGCTTCTAGCACCAATATCCTTTGTTGGCTTTTGATGCATTGTATTCTCTCACACTGAAATAAATCTCCTCCATAACTCATCAGTGGCATTCAGGGACAAAGTAGTCATCGATTATCAAAATATCATTCATCTTCTTCACAGTCTTCTCTTCTTTCACTTCTTTGTACTGTTAATAGGATGAGGAGAATTGGGGCTATTTACAGTACATTTATTTGTATTTCTTACTCTTCTCCAATTCATTTGGTTTGAATACAGTCTCTAGAATGAAAAGGCTGAATGACTCTGCATTGCTGAAATCAGCATCCCTTATACAACGTCCTGCAGCAAACAAGTAACATGGCCACTGCCACACCTACCATGGCCTTTAGCTAACCATGGTCTACTGTATTTTCTTCTTTAATCACAGTTTTGACATGCAGAAGTTATTTTCAGCAACTCTACCTTTGGACCTGCAGACGAAACATTGTGTGGTGCAGACATGCTCAGCAGCATCTCTAGTGATGATGGGTCATAGTATGAGAACCAAGTAACAAACAATTGCATATGATCAAACTTATCCATATTAAACAGTTACCTGGCAGCATTTACTTAGCTGGCAAGCAAAATTATGTATCTTCAGAGTTCTGTTGCTCTACATTAAGTCATTTCATAGTGTTGACTTTTCAGAGAGAGAAAAATGCCATCACTTTGGCACAATTCACAGCAAGTATGTTACTGAAAATTAAAGGAGTCGTTTTCTTGGCTACCCTAGGTTGCATGATACAAGTACTGTGCAGAAGATATTAGACCTGGAACTCAAACATATCTGTTTGCTTCTTGGCCAGTTTAGCAACTTCTTCTCTTATTGCCTTTACAAGGGCAGCTGTAGAAATGTTGGTGAGAGGAGCCTCAGGTGGGTCATTTTCGGTCAGGCTCTGCTGAGAAGCTGCAGTGGACGGCAAAGGAGCTTGTTCCAGGCTGGGATGCATGCTCGCTTGCTGGCTGTATTGGCGAGGAAGTCGTGAAGGAGAATTATGCTGGTAGCGGGGCCTTGGATAAGCCTCGATGTATCCAGGAAGAGGAACCTGTAGAGCATTGTAATTACACAAAATTATCCAGAACAATTGATCCATAGTGCCACCTGCGAGGTAACACAAACATCCACAGGGCAGAGTAAGATGTAATGGATAGGACCATATGAAGAGAATGTAAACCTCATACTCCTAAGTGTCTGCTTACAGATGTCTATCTTAGTATGTGCCATTTATGCACGTATGTCAATGTACTGGGTACTCAGCTCCCCAGGCTGTGGCAGCAAAAACAGCTAGCAGAGAAAACATGGCATGTCCTAATGTATCATCACTGCAAAAAGTCAAAGGGAGAAGACTTTTCTGAAAGTATGTCCTCTGCTTACTGTTCCTCCCAACCATTTCTGATTTAAACAGACAGCATCACTACATTTCAGGACACCGAAAAGCCTAGAACAGAAAAGTAGTTTGCTAATTTGCAGCCACTGTCTAATACAAGTCAGCCAAGTTTCTGGACTTACTGTTCCTAACAAAAACTCACTAGATCCAGACAGCAGGGATAAGCTCAGGTATGCCAACCTGGAAACACTGAAAAAGAGGTTTGACCTCTCAGAAGTATGAGGATTTCTGGTCACATTTAACAGAATTACATGGGGGATTTGCAATTTTACTCTGCTGTGACTTCACTGATTTCAGCCCCATGCTACATTGGCTAAAACTAAAATAGTAACATAAGCCCTTTAGTCACCATGAGATAATAAATTTCCTTCACAAATCTGTGAACTGCAATACCAGTCTTTATAGTCCTCAGAAGTTTTTAATGCATCAAATAAAAATTGTATTTATGTATGTTTTGGAAAAGTCTACAAAACAAGAATCTACAACCCTTTATTTTGAAGAAGCCTTTATGTTGTTACAGAAGGCAATTCATAACCTATTGCTAGGACGAGATAATTTCTCCTTGAGAAAGAGTTTACCAGCTGATCATTCTAGTCCATTCCAGTGACAAGTAAGGAAGGAAAGTTCAGTGGTGCTTTTTTATGACCTGAGTGACTTAGAAAACTACACTTGCCTAGGCCATACTCAGAATACTACACTTAAAAGTTAACTGATAAACTCCCACAAGGTTTAGTCCCATTTTGGCTCTGTCTCTGTGCCAGTTTAACAACCTCTTGGGTGCTTTTAAAAATCTTGCTACTTTAGACATCTAAGAACCTATGAAAACCTGACCACTAGGATTTCCACATGCTCTATACAGTCTTGGATGTCCATCAAGTGATGAAAAGAACGTCAAACACATACAGTACAGTGTGATGAGACAGGAAGCAGGCATGCTATAAAAGTGATCATTAAATGCAGTTCCCTCTGTTTAGTTTACAATAGGTTATTCAAGACAAACATGTTAGTAGTGCAACATATGAATACGCCACTAGAGGCCACCAGGTCATTTCTTTCATTAAGCAGCATCTAGCAATTTGGAAAAGAAATGCTTTGTTGGATATAGTTGCCTTCTCCCACAAAACTCAGTGCTGCAATACTTACCATTTAACTGAGAAAATAATACATTACAGTAAATTGAGCTTATAAAATAATTTGCTGTAAAATCTCCTGTTTCCTTTGTTCCCTTATTTACAGTCCAGCAAGTAGAAATGCATGAAATTTCAGAATTTTCAGGAATTTCAATTTTCACCTTATAGACATTAAGCCTCTGTTTTACTAATTGTCAAGCTATTCTTGGAGCCATGATCAAACTATAATCTAGAGGCTCAGAAACTAGGAAGCATCCAGAAGCACAACCCCCAAGTATTACTGAATAAAACTGCAAAAATTAAAGATCTTCAGGCTTTCTGACTGTATTATGTCACTAACAATATTTCTAGTTTCTCTGATAATGATTTTCAAATAAAGACAATTCCTTGACAGATTTGATGTCATTGGGAGGTGCAAATTAGTTGTAGAAACTGCAGTGTTTTGTTTTTACATTTTTTCCTCTTCCTCCTGCAAAGGCACAGAAGGGCTGAAAATCTGAGTGAAAAGAAGTTGCAGCTCTGTAGTGGGTATGTGAACTTAAAAGGAATATTTTTTTTCTTTGAATTCTATATTGACACAGTTATTTTTCAGACAGCTTCTCGCATCCCTATGCCTTCCTCAATGTACAGGTCCACTGGCACTAACTGCTCTTCACACCTCTTT
>NW_010205422.1:17329-60826 GCF_000695765.1 Mesitornis unicolor
GGAAACCTTCAACAGGTTTACACTCTTCTCCTTCCAGAGAAAGGAACTGGAGCCAGAAACTTGCTTTCCAGTTTTGTCCAGTTTGTTTTCAGTCTCCTCTTTTGACAAGTGTTACCTGACTTTTTTTTAATGGGACTGCAACCAAGAAGTAGGGATACAAAAGAGAAAAAGAATGGAAGACAAGTAAATTACTCTTCATCTTTTGTTTTTGTGGGGTTTTCTTCTTCTTAAAGAAACAGTTTAAAATGATTGCTCCGATATAATGGGCCTCCAGGATTTAAAATGTCAATAGGGCTAAAAACAAACAAACAAAACCCGAAACCCCAAACAAACAAACTAACCAAACAAAAAAGAAAATAAAAAGGTTTTCCATGCTTTAAAGGGCAGCACATCTGTATGACAGCATCACAAGCCTCCAGGTGTCAGGGACACATCAACAGATGTACTCAGCTTACAGATGAACATCTTTTTCCTTGACAGTTCAGCCTACAGACTCAGACTTGCATCTGACAGTCAAACTGAATTCTTCTCCTCGCAGGCATCAGGAGCAGTAATAAAGATTTGGCAACAAATAGCCGCCCCCGGGAACATTTATATGACCATGTTATCTCTTGCTTAGCTGCTCAAAGCCAACTGCAATTCGACTCCAACTGCAATTTGCTAAAATATTCTGTTGGTGACATGCACAAGGAAATAGAATCTGTCTCCAAGGTTGTTTAGCTGAATTGGTTCTGCATAAATACCAGATGTGAGCTCAAGCAGCAGAATTGATCTTTTTTTTCCTAATGGAAAAAAGCCCTACATTTTAGGAATTGTTTCAAACATGATAAACTACTGCAATTCATTTCAGGATGTTTCAACTTTATTTCTTTAAAATATAGGTATACTTTTGGTAAAAATATGTCTGCCTCAGACTAGGATTGTGCAATTCATTATTTAATTTATGATCTGTAACTCCAGTCTGCAGGAGGACTTGAAACACTATATAGGCGGTGCAGTGGCAGATCCAGGAGCAAGGATTTGAGAGCCGAGCTGTCATGAGAGAAGCATGCTCTCCATCTTTCAAGCACCTTGAGAGGCAGCATGACCTGCTCCTGCCACGTACCTATCCAAATATTTAACCTCTGTCTTGTGAAAGAAAAACGTTACCTAAACCACCAACTTTGAATGAATGCCAACCCCTAACCTAGTGAATTATTTAATTCTCAAAAATACCTTACAGTATGTGGGATGGACAGCCAAAGTATCTGTGCCCCTTCTCATAACTTTTCACTACTAGAGATTATTACCATTCAAGGAAGAATTATCTTGTTCAAATTCTTTGCTGATCATTTAGCATTGCTTAAAACCCCTCCTCTGCAAAACAAAGAAAATATATGCAGTTAAAAAGGCAAGGATGCTTACTGAGTCTGCCCACTGCCCTGATAATTCATTCTCTCCACCATAGGGCATCCAGGCTTGGTTCCTGTATGCGGTGGGTGGTGTTGGGATAAAATAGCCTGTGAAGCCAGGTCGGTTTGCTGCTGGTATGGCAAACACTGCTGGTACAGTATTTCCTATTAAGAAAGAGAATAGATAATTAATATCTGACATTTTCAGTTATAAATTAGAAGATAATGCTTATGAAGTAACCGGCCTCAGTATTATTTTTTTTATTGGTGAGAATGAGATCACTATTGGTTGGATGTAAGGCTCCCACCATCTGACAAGAACATCTATATAATGTTGGGAAATACTGGAGAAAGCAAGATTTCCAGTTGTGTCTATAATCATGCACAGTCTTTAGATAAAGATGTGAGGACCTAGACCTTAGGACTTGATCCTTGTAACAACTGTTCTTCATCAAAACTTTGACTCATTAGAAAAAAAGGCTTTCTATCCTCTTACATTTGCTTCCATATATTAAATTTTCAGCTGTTATTACCATGAGTTTCAGAGTAGTGCACTTTTCAACACCAGGTTATGGAGCATTCAGTTTACACAATAAAACTGTCTTAAAATCTCTAGGCGCAAAACCTACCAAAAAAATGGGTGAGTGATACATTTAAAAGGCTGTAATCACAATAACCCCATCATAAAACTTCAATGCTTCCATAAAAAACACCAAGGCTCAACCTGCTCAGTTCCTTTTCCAGCAACAGCCTATGACTGCAATAAATTATGCAGCTATGACTTAAGTATTTCCAAGGAAACTTGTAGACATCAAATCAGTTTTATCACATCTTAATCAAGATGTATGCATAGGGATGTCCAGGAAAGCCTCTACTAAATTTCCACTGTCAAATTCCAAGTTGAATGGGAGAAACCAGCCTTCCTGGTATGAGGTTTAGCCAAATTTCTGGATGTGGCTACATCTGGTCTTTCAGGTAGGTTTTATAACTGGGGCTCACAGAGATGCAGAGAACAATGTGGTTCTTGCTGCAATTACTCAGATGGTCCACAGGATATAACTAGGCTGTCTGAAGACCAGCATCTTCTAGCGTGATCCCACTATTCCCTTGAGAGAAGTCATCATAACTCCATGTATTTGCCAAGTGTACAATAAAATACAAACAACTTGTTTGTCCAGTAAGTCTTCCTTCCCCTAGTGCCTATTTACACATGAAGGCAGACACCAGCAGTGTACCACTGCTACAATAATGTCACAAAATCCTCATTCCTAAATCCTGGGTGGGAAAGCTCTGTATCATCTTTATCAGGTACTGAACAAAGCCCTCAGAGAAGCAGTCACCATGGAATTGCTATGAAGCAGTGGTATCTACGAAGTACGCCTGCATGGCAGGTAGTCACAAGGTATCTCACAGGACCTCTATCCGATTCCTCCAGCCCCTTGGTTTGGAAGGAGAAGGGCTAAGAGAAGACGTATGGATAATCTCTGTTCTTCCCAGGTCACAGACAGCACAAGGTTTGCTATTTTAAATGAGTTAGGAAGGCTGGAAATAAATATTCTTCAGATATGTAGTACTGCTCCTGAAGATGATACATGACTTCTACACCAAAATTTTAATTTAACCACACCAAAATGAGCCACTACTCAAAATGAACACTCAATTAGCAGACGTAATACTTTATTGCAGTTCTTACCGCAACATCTCTATCTTAGAGCTGATGTTGATGAGGGGCTGCACGAGAGCAACATTAGACCACTTCATGCCAAATCATCACCTGCAGCAATTTATTCATGTATTGAAGCAATAAAAAGTTGTTTTCCTATCAGAACATTAGAAATCCTTGTATTACACTTGCAGGTTTTTCACAACTCTCCTTGTCTTTCCCTGTATTACAGCCTTTTGTAGCATCTATCATATAGGAAAGTTTCATCCAACTACTCCCAGAATTATTCTGGCAAACTCCACAATGTACATGAAGGTCATTTTGTCCCTTCTGAAATGCAGCCACTCTTCAGTGGTAACACAACATACCTGTTTTTAACACACAGCAAAAAATCTGCACATCACTGGAAATGATAAAAAGAGTATATTACACAGAACACATTACTGCACACATGAAGAAAGGTCTCTAGGTAGTGTGGCCTATTTTAGAGCTTGAAATGCTTTAAAATGAAAGGCTGAGTATCTACTCTGTTCAGATTTACATGTACCATTTGCAGAAGGTATGACAAGAAGCGAGAGTAGAATGAATCCTTCAAACCTACTATATTTAATAAATTGACAACAGATTTGCATACCCACAGGATTATGCTCAGTTGAAGATGTTGAATACAGTGCAGATAACTCTCTATTATTTCTGAGAAAGCTAAGAAAGAAATTTTTTCTGGCAGAGAAACAGAACAATAATATCTAATAAACCTACTAATTTCAAAATTTTTGAACTGACAGTGTAAATTCTTTTTAATCTTGTAAGCTCTTTTCTACATCTCTTCAAGAAAACCTATTTTGCAATAAGAAGCTATTTCAAATATTTTCCTGGCTAAATGTCATCCAGATACCATCAAAACAGTTTATCTGCTTAATCTCATGATTAAATCAATTAATTCATAAACAAAATTAATATCAAAAGGACCAGGAACTCATTAGGCCTTTTAAACCAGGACTTTTAGATGCAAAACGTTTTAAGTTCTGCACTTGAGCAGGAACTACCTTCTCCAAAATAGGAGACAAAGTAACAGATAACCTTTGACTATGTAAAAGCACTGCTGTCTTGTGTTTTGAAGGGAAGGGGGCATGTATCTTCAATTTACCTCACACTCAGCAGCTCACTGTTGTGACAAGGCTAGGGGTTAAGTTTCTCAAGGGGAAATAGAGAGTGATCAAATTCATTCCACGGTCAGGTTGAAAAACCTCAGTCTCACACACACTATTCATGTCCACTTGCTTCTCCTCCCTTTCCTTACAAACCAAGCAGAGCTGAATGCCATTAAACCTCGTTTTGCAGTACTTCTTAGAGCTCCATTGTACATACTCTGCTTTCAAGAACTTGGCCTGATACTCTGACTGATAAAATTATGGAAGCATCCAACTCATTTCTCCATGCCTCTCAGAACCCCGTTGCTGTACATGCTGCAACACAACATACAAGTTGTGCAGCAGTCCCAATACTGCAACTTCTGCTTTTGCCAGCCAACATCCTCTGTACCAGCCTTAAAAATTCCACTGGAATTTGTGGTACAGATTAACTGTTTTACTGAGCTTCAGTAATCCAGGGTCCTTATCAGTAAGCCAGCAGAATGCCATACTTTAACAAAGACCATCTGGTACATTACTGCTGAATCTTACCTTCAGAAATGACCACTTCCTGGTGCCCCTACAGGATAAGTAGTATTTTAAAATGCAGATGATGCTGCACTTAGAAAGGAGCAATCCTTTGTAGGCCTTCTTCAGATGCACCAGAAAAAACACCTAATACAATCTTTCTCCAAATAATAATCTGTATTTGTGGTATCAAACACATTCATTTATACGCAAAATAAACTGTGAGGTTCTCAAAGCTGCAAGTTGGGTCTGCACTATTATTCTTACCTGAGTGAAAAGCTGATTGATCAAGTGGACCAACAGACATTGGAGCTCTTGAACCAGGTGCGAAAGATGCCTGATCATGATGCTGAGCCTGATCTGCCCCACTGGACTCAGGTATTCTCACTTTGCTGCCAATATCTGATGTAGACCTGTGCATTAAGGAAGAAAAAAAAATAGAAACTTGGCATTCTGACTGACAGATGAGATTCACATGCATGCCTATCAGTTACAGTATGACAAGTCAGCTAGGAACAAGCTATCTGAATTTGCTCTGGCATGACAGAAGTTTGGAGAAAAACTGGAGAACAGCAAGTCTGGAGAAGTCTGAGAACAACTTCTTTAGCTTGGTCTCTACTTTGCCATTACCATTGCACAGAGCCTTTGCTTGTTCCTTCAAACAAAAGCCTGTGACATGCAACACAAAAAAACAGAGCTTTATCATAGTTCATCAACACAAGACTGTAGACAGTACCACATTACTACAGTAAATATGACATGGTATCATATAGTAGGAAGCTACTGTGGTAAGAAACGTTAATTGCACTTGGGAATTACTAACATATTTTGAAATGGTGTGTCCCCATTGCTTTAGAGTAAAATGTAATGGATGGACAAGAATATGTCAACAGACAGTGTCCGTATTCTGAATATTTGGATGTAGTTACGGTATCATTAGCAGCCACTCAGAAAAGTTCCCTTTGGCCTCAGTGTGCCACAGCACCTCTCAGCAGACCTGCAGTGCCTCGAATTGCAGTTGGCACCAGGCAGCAACTAACAGCACAGCACTGAAGGCTAAATAAGTTCATCCACCACAGAAATGTAAAAATTCCTTGAAATGCATTTTATAGAGTGCCCTACTGTGAGGAAGATGCAAAATGAGCTAAGGCAATCAGGCGGTTGCACGTATTTGGCTTTGGAAACATAGGTATGAAATATCTGAAAGCTAGGCAGAAATCACCAGACCTGGGGAACTGAGAAACATCTTACAATTCATCCATATCCTGTTGCAAGCCCGTACAATAGAGAAAAGCAGGGAGAATGACAGTGCAAATTATCTACCACACATCCGCAATACAATACGTCATTATGCGAGTTGAGGCAAAGCATGTTTTAAAATAAATCAGAGCCTGGATTTCCTAATTTTATTGAAATTGATTAGCTAGTAGAAGAGAAAATTCATTGTTATTCCTTTTCTCTTCATGTTAAAATGGAATAAAAACAACATGCTTGTAATTGCATGAATGTGTCTTTATAAGTGCCTTTTAAGTGGCTTGTAGCTGTCCCTTCAGGGTTTGCCCCAGTTCTTATTACAACTGGTTTTTAGAGATCATACCTAAAATAAAAGAACAGATAAATACCTCCTGAGAGAGGCAACAGCCACAGGACCTGTTCTGGGAGGGACAGGAGGAGGAGGAGAACCCATCACCATCTCAGGAAGCTGAGAGAATCTGTAAGCCTGTAAAGGAGACAAATATTTTCTGAAACAGCAGTAGATCTTAATCAAATAATTAAAAAAAAAAACCCAAAACACAGAAAGTCAGAAATTAAATATTTGCTTCCCGTGCCAGCCAACAGGAAGTAACTTTTTGGTGCCATCAATAGTAATTGCATTTTATTTGAGAATTTACAGTGCTTGGGTGATTTTAGGATGTGAGAGAAAACATGAGGAAATTAGTTCAGAGCCAAGATGAAGTCTAATTAAAATAAAAATTATGAAACACTGTCTCTGACATTTGTAACCTTGCTGGCAAAGCAGATCTGTTACAACTATGTGAGACTCAACAGCTGCTTTGGACTCACAGGAAAAAGATCTCGATATTTTCACTTTCTCCAGAAACAAAGTATTTTAAAGATTCAGAAAGCATCCTCAGAGCAGCATCTACTGAAGTGACGCTGCCTGTGAGCAATGCATATTTCAACCTCTTCCTTTCAGCCTTGAAGAGATGAAAAGAAAATTCTTCACAAAAACCACCAAGCTCTGTAACTTTCTAAAGCAATAACAAAGGTATCAAACGGTTTTGAAAAAGCGGAACGATTCAGAGGAACACAAAACCAACTCGCTAAGTCACAAAATTAAGCATTGTGCCCATAGTAATTCTGGATTTCATCACTAATACATGCGAAGGATGAGTAATGATGTGCATGAAACCCATGTCACACAAGAAATGACATGTAGTACAAAATTTCTCTCAATTCTTTGCACTGCTACAGATTAGAGGTCATAATTTGGCTAAATATACTTAAGGACAGAGGTATGATACCAGTCTAGTGCTTCATTGACACTTTTCTTCAACACATATTTTTGGGTTTGTGGTTTTTTTAAATGATGCTTTTATTGATGATGCTGCAGAGTAACGTGCAGTATTAAAGATAAGATCAGAGCAATACTAAATAATAAATTATGGGGAGGCTGTCCAGTATTAAGAAATAGGCATTTTGACAAAAACTAGAGTCCAAAGTCCAGTGATGGGAATTTGGCCCTCTAAACAAGAGATATCTGGTTTAGTCAGAGAAGGTCCCTCCACAAACAGCAAAGAAAGCTAAAAGCACATTACCATGGTATGAGTCACTCTCTATCTCCCGCCTGTAGAAAGAGCCTACAGGATTCACATTATTAGCTCCGACTTAACACCTACATTTATGTATGAATTTGGCAATATAAATCCCACACTAAATATCAAAAAACACTATCTTCCAGTAATCATCTTTAGAAGTTACACATTGTTACACAGTTACACAGTGTTCCAATACCTTCTTTCTCAAATAGCTGCCAAACTGGTTTAACATAGAGGAAAGGTAACTTAGCAAATACTGACTTTTGATGTCAGTGTCTCTAAGGGAAAAGCAATACAGACTAAGCATCTTTCTCCTGCCTCTCATTGCCACCCCTTTTAAAGTAGGGTAGAGTCCCTCAAAGGCTTGTCTGTGAAAATAATTTTTCCTTTCATGCCACCTACAAAGTCTCCTAATATTTACTTTCACCATGCTACAATGGTATTTAAAGTGTTTCTATATTTAGGTGGAAAAACATATCTAAAAAGGCAATGGTACATTTCCTAGCCAGAGGTTGGAAATACTGATTTTTAATGAAAGAACTGTATAGCAGATGCAAATGCTATTTGCATCAAAGAAAACCTCAATTAGATTTCTCCTAATAGTGCTGGACTTGAAATAGTCTGCAATGCCTCTTCTGCGTTTGAAAAGCTGGCAGTGCTCTCATAAGCCGAACTGAACACTTCCTTCTGGCTTCTCAAGCCTTTCATCCCACATCTTGCTCTCAGCATGCATTTGTACCAAGTATGAAATTCTCTTTTTCCCCTCCCTATTTTAAAGGAACAGCACATGAGCAAATGTTTCAGAGTGGTCGGTGACTCCAGATGCTGCTTGAGTATAACAGGGTAGACAGAGACACAGAGGTAGGTTTGGGTTTTCTCTTGCACTTTAGTTGATGTGCTTTGGCATATGGACATCCAAGAAGGCATTTCAATGGATCACAGAGAACAGCTCACAAAGGTACTGTGACTTGCACTGAAAATTTTTGGGTTAAAAAGTAAAATAGAAATTTGAAGCACTTATTTTGCTGCTTACATAGGAGATGAACAATTTTGAGCGAGTGGCAATATTCTGCTAATGGGTGGGTAGAGGGAATCCTATTAGGGTGAAAAATCCTGTTAAGACATATGCTACATCATGCTGAGGAACAGCCCATCCTGGGGGATGGCAGTCAGTCCTTTGTGCTGAGCTTCTATAGACATAAAAAAGGTTGCAAGAGTGAACTCTAATCAGATTTCTAGAATTTCTCCAATGGGTTGGGGCATTAGTGTTTTCCTACATGCAACATATAAATGAAAAAAAAATGTTCAGAGGTTAAATAAACAAAAGTTTTACTAGAGATGTGTCTGTTGTAAGTTTAAAAAAACCCTTAGGTTCATGAGATGATTGTAGAAATAAAGACACTTCACTGAAATTTGTACACTGTTGTAAATCCAATTAAAAAAAAAAACCAACCAAAACCACAACAGCTTATTTTACAGAAAATCCAGCTAATTTTATTCTTCAAAATTAGTTTTTATCCTCTTAAAAAAACATTGTAGCACTTCTGTTGCTCACAAAAAAATCCAAAACAAATGACAACAACAAAACAAAACAAACAAAAAAAAGCAAACAAAACCAAAAACCAAAGCCACTTAAAAAGAGGAATATTCCGCATGGATTCCAAACTCTATTTTGTTGAAAATGAAGACTTGTGTAATACAAAGGCTATAACAATCACTGGCAGAAGTAATCAAATTTGAGATTCAGGACAGACTGCACAGGTACTCAATGTCAACCTTTCAGGAAGAAATGCCAGTGAAGGAGTCTGTTGTGGCTAAAACAGAGACAATTTAAAAAGCAAACCAGTGAAGAATTTTAAAAATTAGTAAGTACAGTTTATCAGAGAAATTTCAGTCTCTGGGCCCAGGAGACGTCAACACAATCCTCTGGAAGATACAGTCCAGCCACCAGCAGACACCTGAACCAATGTTTCCTACAACCCACGGAAGTCTAAGGTACCACCTGTCAGGATGCAGGAAAGTAAAGTTAAATCAGCCCACAATAACTAAAATCTAAAGAAGAAACTTTGCAGCTAGCTTTAAGGCTACATTTCCCTGGTTGCAGAATTAAAATATTTTTATCACCTCCACTTACAGATTTCTCTTAGGTGAAATTATTCTATGTTGCCTTCTGATTACAGAAATACCCACCTCCTTGCAACTCACCATAGAAAATAAAAAGGCAGTGTCTTTGTTTACTTATTGAATGATTTTACTAATTTGATTATTAAATTGCAATCCAGGAATAATGCAAATTGATTTATTTCAGCTGGATTTGGTTTTGCTTTGCTAGCTGTCCTGTTTTATACTTAGTTTAGTAACTGTTATTGAAAGTGGCTGAACTTTCATAAAATACTCTCACTTTACCTGTTAAATGAAAAGAAGCTCTGAGGATCTGGATACGTTACCGGTCACTCAGTCTGTCCATCAGTGCCTGTTGTACAGTGCTAAGGTCTCACCTTGGGATTCCGAGATCTCTTACTTTCACTCCTCTTTCCAGAGCACTAAAGAGGAGAGATGGGAACTGGTCCAGCCTTGTAATAAAGTGGTTTTATTCCCTGGCCATAGCTTTCCGCTCAACTCAGCTGTGCAAATTTCCAAAGCAGTAATGTGATCTGCCAAGGCACAACGCTGGCTGTCAGGTTTGTGTTACACACTCCACGCTGCAACTCCATCCTCCAGTCGTAGTATACCAGCTGGATGACAAGGACCCAGCCAAGTGTTGCTCATCTCATTTTTGGAGGCTCCAGAACTCCACTAAACGTCTGCATTTCACTAGCTTTTCTCTGCCAGGAGAAGGCACAAACACCATATGAAGGAATCCTGTTATCACAGGTCATCCATGGGCAGTTCAGCAAACAGGCATTCCTTCACAAGAGCTACAGATAATTTATTAGGTATTAATGTTAGCATGTAAAAAAAACCCAAAAAAAACACAGACAGCATCAAAAGGAAGAACAAAAAAGGAAAAGAAAAAAGAAGATGCATGCACATTCTGGAGACATACACAGCTGTTTGATGGTGGAACTAGCAAAGAATTTGACAGTAAAAAATTAAAGATCCATAACATGGTGGAGACCTGAAGAAATGGAGACCTGAAGAGTGGTCCTGCTGCCCTGAAAGCATATAGCACAGAGGAAAACACTAAATGAAAATTTGCATGCACATTTTTTGCTGTTTTGCCTCAATCTTTTTACCATTTGTGCTTTATGGTACAGCATGTCTGTGCTAGAAATTTTATGCAGCACTTGTGTCACCTATGAAATGCCATTGCATTAGGCTTCGTAAGACCTAAAGGTGCCCTCAAGTTACTGGAATGTTTGTGGGATCTTGTAAAAATTTTAGTCTAGTGTAACTGGACTGCCAAGAGCCAGATCTAAGAAGGGAGTGATGGACTGAAGACCTTTATACTTGCCTTGTATCTAAAGACCCAATGGCAAAGTCAATGTCTGCATTTGTTCCATTTAAGCAGAAAAATGCTCTTGAATCCAGATTTTGCATTATAATAGCATTGTTAATGTGGACTTTCAATTGCCACTAAGAACTGGCTTTTAATAATGGGCAAAAATAAATAACTCCTGGTGTGCAAAGGTAACATCATTCCCTGTATACCAAACATCCCAGTGCTCAGGTACTTCTCATGCCCAAAGCTGCCTGAGGCTAGTCACTCACCCCCCTCAGCTCACTGAGCCCTTGTCTACATCAGCCAACCCACTCCTGAGCACTCCCCATCACAGCATCTCCCTCAGAGCTGCTGGGCAGAGGTATGCTGGGTAGGCAAACAACTTCTAAGGTGCTGAGAGCAGTGTTTCTTCCATGCTTTTCCTACCCACAGCTCATTTCCCACACACATCTCAGCTGGATATTTTCAATTCCAATTGTCCATCTCCATTTGTGAACAAACCAGTAAATGACTTAGTTAAAGTACAGCTCGTATTTGTGAAACTAATATGCAGAAAACTATGAATTAACAGCCCTTATCCGAAGTCCAACAGGCTGTGCCTATCCTAATCTGTGGGGACCAGTTATCTTCAGGGAACTTTTTAACACTATCTTCAAAACACCAGAAAAATAAGCAAATGCAGTCCTAAACATGCAGATGATCTGGAAGAGTAATGAGTCTTAGAAAGAAAATAGAGAAGCATTCTACAAAAAAGTATGGCTATTACATTTTATAAAAATCTGCTGCCATATGATAATTTTAATTTCATTTTAGAAAGACTCTCTGAAGTGTCAAAGTAATTTGACTACACATTAGCTGTCTCTTAAGCTTGTAATCGAATTCTAACCATAAAATATGATTATATGCTGTATGAAGTTCATCGGACCAATTTCAAAGTGACAGAAATAACCTTTGGCATGATATAAATAGCACCAGCCTGAACCTTTGCAGGCAGTGCCATTGGCTTTCAAATATGTTCAGAAGAGTTGAGAAGGGCATCCTTTAATGTATTTTTTTAATTATTACCATGGAAGGAAGTCATAGTAACAGTTATTTTGAACTGAGGACATTTGTCTGCATTATTCTGTTACTCTAGCCAGAGTAAGAGATTCCATTTAAAATGCCTTCTTTCAAAAAAAAAAAAAAATCATTTCTGACCTAAAAAAAAAAAACAACAACCTTTAAATGAACAACTTTTTACACTCATATTGATAGATGGGCTATTTCTCATCTTAAAGCAATCATCTCTTGTTTAGATTTGTACCTGACATCTGAGAAGGAAAATATTTTGTTGAGTTTCACAATATCATGTGTGGGAATTCAGGGGTGATTTAACATGTTGATGGTGTGCACAGTGCTACTGCGACCGCTGTCTAGACATCTACAAAATTCATTAACAATTTTCATCCGTGGGTTTCAGTTCTTTATTTATTTATTTTGTTAGGTAAGGACAGGTTAGCCACAATTTGAGGCTAGAAAATAAGGGACAGAGCACAGCTTACATAATGCCAACTGAGAAACCTGTGAAATTAAACCTTCTCTAGAGTCCCAAGTCAATGGCTGTAACTGCAAGACTGTCAATAACAGCACACATTTCAGGTTGCTGATTATTTTACTTGGTTCCTTCTCTTGCAATGATGCTCTTCAGTGATGGACCTCATGCAGAAGTGTTGAATGCTTCATATGCAGCTGCCTACATAGCTGTTCTGCAAAACCAGATTGCTTCCTAATGTGTGTTCAGTGAATAGAAGACCTGCAAACAAGTTCTTGCTCTGTTTAACAGCCTGAAGCTTAATGCAGCCCAATCTTTCAAGCAAAAATTAGACAAGACAACTTTGCTTCTACAATAGATACTAAGAGTCTTCATGCAAGAGATGGGTATGGGTAAGCATACTTACATACACCCCACTACTCATTTGCTGTAAGTGTGGCTTTACATCTGGTGCTAAGCATGTAAATAGGGCATTATCTTTAAAAAAAAGGTGTCTCAGAGTAGAAATATCTTTATGATATTACTAAAGAGAAGTTTCACTTACTGGTCTTGGTAAACTGTACTGATACATTTCTGGTCTGTATGTGGGTACCCACTGTACCCCCCCTCTAGGTCGGGTCATGGTACCAGGAGCACTGGTCACAACCTCTGAGTAGGGCAAGTGCGGTGCTGAGCTGTACGCCTCCTGCCTGCTCTGTCCTCCGTGGCCTGCAGAGGCCAGGCTGAAAGCCTCTTCCAAGAGCATATGCATCTGCTGTCGAACCTCATCAATGGAGGGCTGAGAACTTAAAGTTGAGGTCTCTGAGTGGCCTTTGGCCTGACGGGACCTGACGTAACTCCGAGGCTCGTTGACACGGTCAACATTTGTTTCTTCTATAATTTCAGGCTCAGTCTGTTGGATGGAATAAAAGCATGTATACATAAAAAGCTTTACAAGACAGTATTTGTGCTGCTTCAGACAAAACATTCTCAAACACAGATGTAACATATACAAAGTAAGGAATTGTGACAATATAGACACATGACAAATATTGGAAAGGAGTGATATGATGCAGGCGAGTATAATAGCCAGGGAATCAAAGACTCATTTATATCCTCCATTGTTTGCTGCAAAAACTAGCAGGGACACTCTGTAGCAGATTTAATTGTCAATGATTCACTTAAAAACAATTAGAATTAGTGTTTAAACTCTTTTCTTAGTTGTTAGTAACAACGGGAATACAACTGTGCCAGGAAGAGTATGGCTTCCTAAATAGTAGCATCACTATGAAAGACCCCTTACAAGGGACCACTTGTTACAGCTACAGGGACTGAAATCCATTTGTCCATTCTTCCACATTAAGATTTCAGAAGAATTAAAGTCTAGCAGTTTTCCTGAACTTTATAACCCACAGAGGACTGCCAACAATGACACCATAAACTAGGTCCTGCCCCTTGCAGAAAATATCCTGACCTAGCTCAGTCATCTTACCTAGCCACCAAACAGAAATTTATCCAAAAACTAATGTGGGAACAGTGAATGAAGCACATACTCTAACAAGCAGATAGAACTCGTGATGCTTAACTTGGAGAGTTACTCCTAGGGTAATTCCTTCTATACAGATAAGTTCGTGCATTTTTATTCCATTGTTATCTGTGTTGTTACAGGGTAGGGTAAATAAAAACCAGGAAAATGTTAGAAGCCTGACTATAAAATGCAATGGTAGTTTGTATAAGTGCAACCAAAGAGCCTCTGAAATCGTACTGGCCCAACTGGATAATTAATAAACATGGTTATTCTATTTCTTCATGACTGTATAAACATCAATGAATGGAATCCCACAAGAGACCTATTCATTACCCAATGCTGAAATAAATCAGGTTCTCTACCACAACCCCTTGGTGAAGCCATCAGACCTCTATAGAATATTTAAAATATACCATATGACTAAAGGATGCATATTAGCAGTCAACATAAAGCCAGCTTTGATTTATCAATATAAAACTTGGAATGAAGATTTTGGAGGAGACTGGCGACCATTAATTTTCCTCAAGTTTTAAAATTTAATTTAATTTAATTCATTCTGTCATTTGCTTTTCTATCAAGTGAAACATGTAAGTATCATAAATAGATGCCTCTATACGTTAATGTTACCATACATAAAAATCCAGGTAAGGTTCATACACAGTTACTATATAATACAAGGAACTGCAGTTATGTGAAGAAGGAAAAGGAAGTCCTGTACTGAGAGACAAACTTTCTACACTTCTAGTGTTAATCCATAAGCTTTTTAAGGATTTGCATTAATTTAACTGTATCAATAAAATTATATGAGTAAATTATTTTGTATATTGAGCTCTTAAATATATATAATGCGGTAATTTTCTTTCTTTTACACCTAAAACAGCCTAAATATTTTCTGCCCTAGTATAAGCTCATTGGCAGCCTAGCAGTTCTGGAATCTTTCATGATAGCATTTGCTGTACTCACCATTGTCTGTGAATGTGTTGGACATAATAAACGTGTTAATATGAAGTTCCCTTAATCTACTCGCTAGGTGAAGGTGATGATATTAAACTCTGTTGCAATTATTTAAAATTGAAAGACAGGTACTGTTCAATAATAATCCATTTATAAAAGGTGCTATAAAGGCAAATAATATACTCATAACATCAAACAGTAGAATATACTCCAAAATGCTTTGAAAAGCCATGTATTCTATATGGACATGTTTGTAATTATTGACCTCTTATCCTCACCAGTTTTTAGCTCTGAGAAACAGAATCACGATTCAAAGAAATATCACCAGAAAATCATTATAGGGAATGAAGTATTTTTAGAAAATAATAATTGAAATATTAGCAATCTGTTATGTAAGGGAAATCAAAAATACAAAACAAAAAAAAAATCAGTAGTGTGGAATGCCAGATTTCTGGGCTTGCACTTCCCTCTCCTGTTTAATGGACAAAGCAAAATCATACAGATCATAAATTCTCATGATTTGGTTGTGCATATGAGTCTAGCGGATGTTAAGAATTTTTCTGAAAGAATTTGGGGGATCTTAGTCTCTTTTAAGAAATAAATTAAAAAACATTTACCATTGTAGAGAAGATAAATCTCAGCACATAACCTGGGTAGAGTGGTAACAGTTAAAAAAAAATGACTTGAAGATATTATAAGCTATTTAATTCATGAATTTAATTATTTGGAGCTGCTTATAAAACCCAAATTTCACCACTCTTCGGCAGAAGATGCTGCTAAACAACATACTGGGAGAAAGTTGTTAGCAGGACCCCAAGAAAACTGGAACCTTTCGAACAACAAAGTGGATGTCAAAAAATAGCACAAGATGTTACTACATAAAAAAAGAAAGGATGCAAGATTCAGCATAGAAACCAGCCCTTTTTCAGAGCCCTTTTTCACCCGTTTTCACAGGTCAGATTTACAGAGGTGTTTAGTTGCACCACTGGTGAGATCCACATGAATGCCATGCATAAATATAGATAAGTGCCCACCTATGGGTATCCTGGGAGACTGAGCCTGTCAGACACTAAGCACAGCTCTGAGGAGCCTCAAACAGGAGTGAGGGAAACCAGCCCACGCTGCAAACTGAGGCTCAGGAACTAAATTTCAATATCCTGTCCCATTTTTCCCTGGCATTTTTCTGCTTTCAGACAGGAAACATTCAGAGTTGCACTGCAGTGAATCTGCAGCACATTGGGCAAAAGGAATTTTACATAACTTGTCAGTAAAAAAGACTACCATAGACAGCTCGCCCAACTGCAACCTTGAAAGACAAAAGCAAACTTGTGTGTGATGTGCACGGACCTCAGAGCTGTAATTACTTTTAGGACATTTCAGAATCTGCATAAGTTCATTAAACTGATTTCAAGTTTTTTGACAACTTTTCTTTGAATTATATTTTATATATAGTATACACAATATATTAAAATATATTTAAAATATCTTCTGCTAACTACTTACAGTATATTAATTTTGAACTAATAGCAGAAGGCCATGCCTGCTCCCAGAATGTTTTCAACATTCCTTTCAGGAAAAGATCACCTATGAAAAACTACCTTATATTAGCATATTAAAAAAAATCTCTTGTTTTCTTGAAACTTATGTTTTTCAGGATACTGAGGGAAGGCTCACTTCACAAAATTTTTTACTATGTAAGAAAGCTCCAATATAAGAAACTTTTAAGTGGGGTAAGAAAAAAAATCTGCAAAATGTAAAACCTATTTTAACAGGTTATACTGTTCTTTTTCCAGGCTAAAGTGATGTATTGTAATGCCTCAGAAAGGAGTTAACCAGTCATCCCACTTACATGGCACAACATGACTCATGCAATCTGATGGGAAGTGTCCAAGTGCAGGAAATCATTTAAGAAATCTGACACCTACAGCATGCCCGGAAAAATTCTATAAAAGATTTAAACTTCCTTGAATGCATCCCCTGACCTTGGTACATTCCTTCACCTTGCTAAAAACACATCCTTGGCAGCTGAAAGAGTTGATAGTTGAACCCCACACAAAATGCTTGTCATCTATGGAGTATAGAGGATGAAAAACCACCAATAATTTCCCTATGTTTCAGAATGGTCTAGACCTTTTCCAGGGACTGATTTTCAGGGATGGCTGAGGTACAGCATTTTGTACATGTGACAAAAGATTGAAAAATCCTACATTACCCTCGTGTGGGGACTATTTTTATCCTCATTCTGGGTGCACGCACGCGGTGTCAACCTGCACTCAGTGTATGTTCAGACTACACAATACAACTCATTTAGCCTTGTGTTGGCCATGTGAGTTCCTTGGATCATAAACCAGCAACTCCTCTGGCTGGTTTTGACATTTACCTATTCAAAACTCCAGTTCTGGTGTAGTAAGAGGACAATATCTGTTCCTAGGGGATTTCCACAAAACACTAACATCGGGACTTAAGTGAAATTCCCAGAAATTGGTTGTTCATTCTTCTGTATCAAGAGAGCAGCATCAGGGGTACAAAATAGAGGATTTTAATTGTAATGAAGAAAACCCAGTATCAAGTAAGTGGCCACATACTTAGAAGAACCATCTAAATTCAAAATTCAGTATTTCGACAAATACTGAGTTTCAGGACGAATGCTTTGCTTGCGTTTCAGACTGTTAAATGATGTACAGCTATAAAGTACATGAAAGAGTTTGTGCTCTCAGTATCCAGAGCTTTTTTCAGGATGCTGAGTGCACATAATGTACCGTAACATTAAATATCCAGTGGTGTTCTGACTTGCAGCTTATAAATAGTTTCCTAGTTTCAAGAGTAAGTGAAGACTTTGCTGAGCAAATTTCACTGCATGTATCTGATGAACTTACATCATATCCACTGTTACGGATTCCACGTCTAGGTCTTTCTCGAGTCACTAGGAGATCCATCTCAGTTTCTCCTGGGCTAGGACTGTTCAAAGACTGTCTGCTTCTGTATACTGAGCTCTTCATTGGTTGCCTAAAAAACATGAAACAAGAAAACAGTAAAACAAAAAGAAAACAACAAAAAAAATTACAGGTAGCAGTTTTCAATATTTACCTTTTTCTAAAATTATGAGGTTCATAAAAATGCCACTTTTTAATAGGATATTCTTTCTATGCATATGGAAGTGATAGAAATCAGTAACATTAAGAAATCATTAATTTTGTTTACTGTTAAAGAAAATAAAGCTACGTAAAAGACATGGACATCCCATGTTGGAGCTTATCAGATTAAATATGTCCCAAGAAGATATCAGAACCCATTAACCTCAGCTGACATGCATAAAGAATAAACAGGTGCTAATATAAAAAAAATAATAGGACCTCCCACACACTTAGATGGAGAGTCGAGATTTTGGTTCCTGATCTTGAGCAATGAGAGAGAAGCGGAATAACGCTCCCGTGAAACTAACACCCAGCAAAGTGAAAGGGAAGAGAGACAGGAGTGGGAGGGAACTGTTTGCAAGATGCTGTTTTTAAACAGCCAGTTTGGTAACTGGTCACAACTTTACCAGAGAGCTGCACTCCCTGGAATTAAACCACTTGCAGTATTGCTCTGAGCAGCACTGGGGCAAAGGCATCCCCAGGCACTGAGCTTTCACCACTGTGTGCTCAGAAGCAAAGGGAAGCTAGAAAGACAGCATATAACTCAATACCAAAAATATCCTGTAAACTTTCCAACGCAACCATTTATTTCCTTGTCATTGGTTATACAGAAATAAATATAGCATTTCTCTGTAAGATACAGAACATATATATACATAAACTCTTCGCAACTGGTTACCAAATCATGATACAGGAACTTCATGTTTCGTCAAGCTGCAACTTTTAAGAAGGCTACAACTAAACCAAAAAAGTTTAGATGTTGTTCTCATAGGCCATTAGTCATTTTCTTGCATACCCCAGAGAAGTGCTCCTCTCATTGTAGATCAATGATAGATCAAATAACATAGTAATGACACTGTTGTTAAAGCCTGATATTAAGTTATCTTCATGCCTAGTCATGCTATTTTTATGCTTTGTACAATTATTCTGTTCAAATTAAATTAGATCAGGTCATTTAACATGTCAGCATGTTGCCCATTCTGCATAGGGAACCTGACAATGTTCATAGTGAAGTAAGAATTCACTGAATTCACACTTTCAGTCTCCATTTGCAAGGTAAGATTTACACCTGAATATTAACATTGTGTTGTCAGATGGATCCCCAACATGAGCTGGGGCCCGCTGATCCAACCCTGGTCACTATGCTCAGCAGACAATACTAAGAGATATAGCAAAGGCATAACAACACGGATTTTGAAGTGACCTGCTTCTTTCAGTGTCTGCACTTAGGTCAGGTGGACTTCTCTCCATACCTGCCGGGTTATACTGTTTCTTCCTCTGGCACTTGAACCACTAGTTCTCAAGTAACCCTCACAGATTGACTGGATATGTACACTTATTCCTTGTTCTCCCAAGGTTGTCTTGGGTAACTAGAACTACCCAAGCAGCGACGTTGTGTCCACAACATTATCTTGCTCAGTGTTTTGTGAGAAAGTGAAAACATCCTTAGTGTATCCAGTTCATCCAAGTACATTTTTACATTAGAAAAGTTCAAAAATTACAAGCATTTTTTGCCCTTCAATCAGATCTTGGCACAAGATTGCTACTGTGGTAGGGGTTCAGTACAGTGATGGGATGATTTGAGGCTACTGCAAGGGAGGGTTACAAAGGCAATAAAAATCAGTCAGCACACAACAGCCTCTCAGACATGATTGGTAAATTTGTGGGAATCAGAGAGGAACTGAAAGCAGAAATTTGAAAGGGGGCTATTGAAAAGAGAAGACCTGGGTGAATTTTCTGACATTCACTTGAGAGAAGTAACTTGAGAGAAGATGCAATCTTGTACTTAGATTTGATTGAAGGGCAAAAAATGCTTGTATTAAAGTTAAGTGAACCTGTGGCTGAACACTCTGAGTTAGTAAGGTGGGTAAAAATAAGGTCTGTAGAGTTTGAAATGTTGGGGACTTTATGAACCAATTACAAAGAGATCTACTACAATATTTGAGATCTTGAAAAGCTTAAGACCATTTCTGTAAGTGACATAAGAGGAAATCACATTAAGTAGCCTCTTTCCATTCAGCAATTACAAAAACTTCATGGTTTGAAAGTCCCAAATGCACTGCCAAAGCAGGACACAAGCACAGTTTTGGAATAAATTTCCCCTTTAAATACAATATTGTGTAAATTAAAGGGCCTTATCTTGTTTCTTCGAAGAAAATACTGCCGCTGTTACCAGAAAACATGAGGAACTAGATTATGCTAAGGCTAATCAGATCTGACAGTCTTTATGTTCCTACATTAAAGGTCTCCAAAATTTCATACAAGTTTTACAGTAGGTCAGTAAATACTTAGAAAATATATCACAACTGCATCAAGTAAGGAATTCAACTATACATCTCTCTAATATGTGCAGATTCTTGACCTGATTACAAGCTATTAAAGAAAAAAACAGAATAGGGCATATCATCAGTAGGCTCTTAAAAATTGCCTTAAGATTGCCAATTAGCTCATTTAAGAAAGTTTTACTAATGAGAAGGAAGGTATGAATGCTAACAACTGGCATTCAAATGGGTTAGCAAGTGCCTTCTGGGAGCATAACTGGAACATTTTAAAACATTAATTTTATGGTACAGAAGTCTCAAAGTTACTAAGAGCACAAAGCTGTTTGTTCTCGAACAAACCAAATTATTTGGTGGCAATGTTGTGTATATCACTTTTAAATAAAATTTTAAACAAATTTAAAATGTAAGGATGATCTTGAATAATGTAATCAACTGCATATTTTTTTTCCTCATACATTTTGTGAATGTTGTAATAATGTGGTTAAATTTAGTGGAATATATGCAAAACAGAAAACAGTGGAATAGACCTTTTCCACAGAATCTTTGAAATCTTTGACTTGCTCCTAAGTTATATTCTTTTTTTTAAAAAAGCCATTTTTCATTTTTTAATTGCTGTAACTATAATGATACAAACAATGATACAAAGCAGAAAAAGTCAGAAATCAAATCTTTTCCATTTTATGCTAACGTAGATTGCTTTAAAAGCAATTAAAATTCATTGTGGAAATATAATTGCATTTATTCATTTATCAATAACCAAACCCCACATTAACTTGTAGTATTACTCAAGCTTTTCCTCCAGCAGTGTGCCATTTTAGCCATCTTATTTTTAGTTAGAAAAATGAAGACAACAATGCTGTCATGTGTGTTGCAGCATAGCAATTCCAGGTCTTAGTATGGAAATTTTAGCGTAGACTTTGGAATTGGCTTGTTTGCAAATATCTGCAACATCTATGAAGTTCTCTAAATGCTTGGTGTCTTTTCAGAAAGTGCATCAGAAATGGTTACTCTTGCTTCCTGTGTAGGGATATAGACTATATATTTAACAAGTAAATCCAGCAGTCAGCCCTTTATGGTTCGGCTACACAATGAAATTGTTCCTCTACAGCAGTACACCTGCCTTCAAGCAGTTTATATCATGCCAGTGGTCACTATCTCAAATAGACTATGACAGGTTTACACAACACATTGGAAAGCATACAGAAAAAATGTATTCCAGAACCTTTCAGCACATTGGCACATGAACAAACATCAGTATATTTAACAAAAAGCAGATGGTTAGCATTAAAGCTTCATGTGTAATGCTTTAAACATTTCCTACATGGCATGTGACACATAATAAATATCCAAAGTAATGCCTCAGTCCTTCACAATATGTATAGCACACAGTCATATTGATATTTCTACTGTTTCATCCATATCTTCTGCGCAGACTGCACAGGACTCCTGTGTCATGAGGTCTCAGTATCTTACCTTTTCAGTGCACTCAGAGCAATTTATTCCTCCTTCACTGGAAAACTGCACAAGCAAATTATGCCCGAGATCCTCTAGCATGGACATAATATACAGTTAAGTCAGCATCTTTTTTTCTTCATTGACCAGTACAGCCTTGGGAAATGGCCCATCAAGCGTGGTATCCCTCAGTCATTTAACTCTAGTCCTATAGAAGTTCATTGCCCGTATTCTGAGCCAAACCTGCTTTTATATTTCCCACTACAGTGTTTTTAATCTCTGTGCCCCAAGGGTAATTGCTGAGGTTGCACTGTGTGCAAAGACTGTGTCACCAACTGTGCTTTGATTGCAGTTATGATTTATGCTCATAAGAGAACTTTGGTCTGAACTTTCCAGGAGATGGGATACAAGATTGCACCTTCAGGCATGGGACTATTTCCAGAGGAACTGTGTACTTCAGTATCCCTTTTTCTCTCATGGATCAACTGCTGCTGGTCCCTGACTACAGTGAGAACCAGAGTCCTCGTGGTGCAAAGTGCAATGACAAACACAATCTCTTATAATCTTTTACACCTCCACCGCCTCCAAAGAGGAATCTGCATACTGTGCCATTCCTGGGGTAGGACTGGTGTGATCTCCTCTTTTCAATGTGTCAACTTGTGCTTCAGAGAGCAACAGCAACAGAGCAGGTCCACCCACCCACCCACAGTAGTCTCAGGCAGAATCAGCTTATACTCTCCCCTCTCATTTCTAAAATGGGGAGATGAATGCTACTGGTGTGCCATCTTCAAGAGACAGTGAAGTGTTAATCAAACATTAGTACTGTTATACAATGTGTCAGCTTCGCATCACAGATGAGCAAATTATGACTTTCTCTGTTAAAGGCACAGGAAGATCACCAGTAACAGATATACTCACATCCTTACAGATACCATCCCTGCAGGACTTGCTGAAATACATGGACAACATACTGGTTGTGTTATCATATGGCTACTGCAATAGTTATATTCAGATAAAAATAACAACAAAATAATACCACCACTAAACTTTGAAAAAGAATGAACTCAGATCCAGCTTCCTGGATGAAGTCCACTCTCAGTATTACCAAAAAATTACTGTCATTTTTTTCTATTTACCTTGCTTAGAAAATGACTCAAAAGAACTTGCAACAGTCCCTTCCCTTATTTTTTCTGGCTTTCCATTTCTTTCTTTTTATTCACATTGCAGTTTTACCAGATAACATACTTCCATAAATAAACATGAGTAACATGAATTTTCTTCATAAAGTAGGAGGGACCAGATGACCATACAGCAAACAGTTGGCTCATTAAGAATGGCCCCTTTAATTCTCTACAACCCCTGGACATCAACTTTTCACCCAAATGAAGAGCTGCATATAAAAATTCTTACCTGCTCTTAGGCTCAGCAAACGGAGACGAGACATCTGCATCTGGATGCAAAATGTGGTCAAGTTCTTTCTGGTTCTTTTCATACATCCTTTTTCTCTCTGTCAGCCCCTTGTTGTTATCAACCTGTGGGAAATCATAGTACCCCTTCCTTTTGGCTTTCAAGCGCAGCTTGTTGCGGTAATGTTCTATATCGGACTTCTGCTTCAAAGCCTTGTTCACCTGAAAGGCAAAAAAGACCTTTGAAGGATGGTGCTGGGCTGGTTACTTCCAAACGGTATTGTTGGAGTGTGTTTGATGCGCTGCCTGTGTCATTTTACAGAGTGCTTTTTGTACCACACCGTGCCATCTGTAAGCAGCGAGGAACTGCAAGTGAACAGAGTTGCTGCATTTTTATGGCTTGGCAGATGGTTAAATAATTTTAGCCTAAAAACTATGTACCATCACAACAGTGACTCAGATACACCCACTAAAGAAAAACACTGATGATGTTAGCCAATTGTCATGACCCAATGCCATGCTTGCTTTTGGGCACTATGGGAAGAACTCACCGATGAAAAGTCTTCTAGGGTCCCATAAGTACAGAGACATCACCCTTCACTACACAAAACCTTAAATAAGTCATCACTGGTGGCTGGGGAAGAATTCCAATGAAATATCATCATATGTTCCTCTTTATATGCTTCCTTACAAATCTGTTATGGCCCCTGTCAGAGACAGGATCCTTAAATAAACAGGTGTTTGGTCTACCTGGTACAGTTCAGGTCTCGTGGATGCTCCTAAGTATCAAGAAAACTTCCCTCCTGCTTCAAATTCTCAATTACATGGAAATGAGCAATTTACCTGAGCTTTGTACTTCCAGAGTCAAATTCTACAATCTTCCTACAAATTTCAAGAAATGTATGTACAAGAAAGCACACAGCACCAGAATGGCTAAATAAGCCATTCCCTGAGTCTGGAAACTACATGGCACGTCAGGCCTTAAAATGCAGGTACAAAATGAAGGACAACAGTCTGCTCTAATCCGGGCCCACATGGGAAGTGTGATGACACTGTGTTTTACTGTGTCTCTGGCAGCAGCCCTCCATGTTGCTTTTAAACACAACAGAGAGATTCTGGCTGATCTTTACATGACTGTTGCAGTGCAAGTTTGCAAACAAGACATCTCTCTGGCTTGTGCCAGACTATAACTATATAAAAGCCTTGGTCCTTTGTAAATGGACCAGTCTTGAAAACGTCTACATAAAAACATGAGTAATCATACCAGCGTTAGAAGCAAAGCATGGCTTTTGGGCAGCACCTAGATCAGACACCTGTGCCACCCCACTTTATTCCCAGGAAACAACTGCACTCTCTGTGCACAGGCTGGATTGCAGACTGAGCAAAGCCATGTTCCTGTTCTACCCCCCTTCTTGCTCTGAATGAGATGTATTCCTCAATTTAAAGATCAGCTTGGGACCCAAACGATCTATATACATTTCCATTTTCAGCTACAGAATTCATGTAGACAGAGATCTTATTCTGCTCTCTGCCTTCATTATTCATCTTGTTAAAACTAATATGATAGGAGAGAAGGATATTGAGAAGATAGGAATATAAATAATTGCCTCTCCCAAGGTCACATGCATTCACAGGTGCATCGCAAAAGAGCAGATCTTTAATTCTCAGACCTCCAAGCCTGCAATGCTAATGGGACTTCATATAGTATCAGGGTGAAAAGCTCCTGCCAGCCCTCAACTCTAACAGGCTTAAGATTATTCCACCTGTGGATGTAGCCAAGGAAACAGATGGAGACATTATCAGACAGTCCTTACCTCTCCATTAATGATGGCAGATTCCTGGCTTCTATCTGATGCAGCATGAACAGCAGGCAGTGCCATGGGTTTGATAGCTATCAGCTGTACTGATCCAGAAGAGGTGTCGAAGGGGTCAATGGCAGATTTGGCAATATTGTCAAAGAGAATGCCTCCTTCCTCTTCATCGCTTACAGGCACTAAAGCACATCAGACTTATTCAGCATAAAGACACAGATATTTTTACTGTATGTTCAAGGTGAAATTCAGTGAGCACATGCTTTGGATTAATGATGTGCTCAGTACATTCGAGAAGCAGACCTGGGAGACCTTTACACTGGAAAAAAAATCCCACTAGATTACAGATAACATTAAGTATTCAAAGGATTATCTGGCACTCCCCCAAAGAAGGTAGATTTTCAGTCTGCACTAATAAGATGGGGAAAAAAAGGAGAAAAATAATGATGTAGATAATTGTATGAAAATTACAATGAAAGTCAAGTGCACATTTTCCTAGGTTTCACATGGAAAAGATATTATATGCGCACTCAGGACACAAGTCTCCACATGCCAAGGCATCAGCAATTACACCTGATCTAACCCAAGAGTGCAGCTTTTTTGTGTCTTACACTCCAAGAGCATAGGCATTCTCAAAATTTGTAAAAGAAACCCACTGATTTTAGCAAAAGTTAATAATGCTAAAAATGCCACCTGTTAAAATGAAAGCATTACTGTTGTGTGTTAAAATATGCTTAAGAAACCGACGGTGTCCAAGTTTATGGTTTTTTTTTTCTTTGCTAAGCAGTACCTCAGGTAGCTGTGAAGTTAAATGATAAAAATTTCTTAAGAAATAGAAGAAGACTTCTGAAAATCCTTAAGACTAAATGGCATGACAAAGCATCTTTAGTTTTCAATTTCTATATAAATGGTAACTCTTTCATGTACAGTTGGGCTCTTTCTCCTCCAAATTTTGTTTGTAAACCTTTGCATCACCTTTTCAGCTGTTGAACCTTAAGCCTTTTATCCCCATTTTGGAATAATATAACTACTCTAACACATGAATTCTACAAAGAGATTCTTGCAAATATTTTTGAATAATTATGCTATTAGAAGGAAGACTGTTTGCTCCATCTCCTAACTGACAGGAGCCGAGATCCTCTGCTAAAGAACAAAGTGGTCTGCTCTAAATTTATTTCCTCTGAAAATACGTTCTGTTTTAATATTTAATCATTGCACAAATTACAATGGACTTATATAAACTCAGCAGTTTAGACAGCCAGTGATTTTGGTAAGGAAATATTTGACAGTAGTAACATAAAATATGAACCCACTAAGTAGGCTTATTATCTTTCTGCCCTGTACTCAGGTGGACTGGAGTTGACACTACTTGGGCTTCTAAGAAATTGATGGGTTAAATCACTCTGTCATTAAATATTGTCCCTCTGGCTCCACAGAACTGTCCAAATATTTAGTGGATCTGACATCCCCTCATCCCGCCTGTGGTTGTTCAAACACACTGAATTTGTATGCTTACTGAAGCAAGTGGATCAGAAGCCTGGCTCACTGAAATTAACTGCCAGACTCCCGCTAATGACCACACCACCAGAACACCACAGCAGTGAAATCAGATGAAGGAGGGATACCTGCCTGCCACAGATTGCACTTTAACAGAAAGACATTTACATTACAGTGAGTAAAAAAGCAAAGCGCGGATGTTCTTCCTTCAGGGCATTTTCAATCGGTCCAGTTCTCAGGAAAGTCACCAGATACAGTTCTGGAAGATGGGTCTTGTCTGTACTTCACCACTGGACCTTCCACACCACCCTAGCAAGGTACCTCTGTTGTGGCATGACTATGTCCAAGAGAAAAAAAGTTTGTCTGAATTTTTCACCGTCAAAAATGTTCTCTCACGATGATTACAGCTCAGGTGAGCCTGGATAGTATCTCATCAGCAATCCAAATTCCATTCTCCTTGGCTGCCTGTCTCAGCATTTGCCTGAACCAGGCATGCCCAAAAACCCTGGCTAAGCATCAACTTGTAAAACATGATTCTTTCCGAACATCCTCTATGTACTTCAAGCAGAAAGTGCCAAGAAGTGCAGCTGCATTTCAGAAGGACTGTGCTTGCTGATACCCCAGCAGTATCTCCATGCACACACAGCAAGCATGACTAGATAGAGATGTGTGGGTTGTCTCCTCAAAGACAGAATCAGAAACCAAGAGTTTTGCTTAATTAAACAGAATTGCTCTGGTTCAGAGGCTCATTAAAGAAAAGAAAAATCAAGTGTAAAGAGAATCAGAAATCACAGACGACAGCTACTTCTGCTGTAGTACATTAACACCTAAGAGCATCCTCAGTATCAGCCCTCTTATCCATAAGCACATCTGCATGTATTGCAATGGTATTGGCATGGAAATAATAGCCAAATGGGACTAGAAATTGGAAGTCTATTTCACATTAGCTTAGCATTTGTTCATTAATTGACATGTATAATACTAAAGTAGTTTTTTTCCATTGCCATTTTTTCACCAATGCGTGATAAAGATCTGCAGTTACTGCCACACTGCTATAGTTTGTATTGGCAGTGAACCATAAACAAGTACTGTGGGAATTTTAATATTTATTCCTATCTGTCCCTTTCAAGAGAATTTACAGCAAGTGTGTATAAAGCAATTGAACCACAGTAACCTCTAAACTTTAAAAAACAAACTAAAGGGAGCTCAGAGAAAAGTGGAAGTCCTGGAATGTTTGTTTCTGCTGTGTATCCCTGCCCTGGACCAGCTTACAGATCCAGACACTTTGGCTGGGCAAGCAACCAATGGACACGGTAAACTTCAGAGAACTGCCCTGTAGTTCCTTATAGTCACTCACAATAAGCATACTTGCTTATTATAGTAGCAACACAAATTTAAAACAATGTTTTCAATTTCTGTTTTTAAACAGATGCATACCAACATTTTTATGGATTCATTGTTCTTCTACTCTTGCTTGCACCATCTGTGCACACATAGCGAGACTTAGAAGTTCAGCAGCAAGAAAGGGGAAAAATATTACTTAACCACCTATTTAGCAGTAATTTCCCACATCTCAAACATCCTGTGCTAGATACCACATGCCACACGATCCACTGAGATTGAATTACTCCTGCTAATCTTCCTGTGACTGAAGCATACAAAGATACATCCAAAGCAACCATTTATCCAGGTTGAGTGCCAATCAGCGTGGTACTGGGTTTCTGAAGAGCAGGACCATCGCTGAAGCTTTATCTTCACATCAGTGCAGCTATTAGGATACAAGATTTGCTAGGTTAAAGCTGCTTCAGGGCTGCCAGCCAACAACGTGGGTGTAGCTCTGCAAACTTTCCAGCCGGCAATGCCAGCAGGTGGTGCTACCCACTCGTCCCACCAGTCCTCCAGCCAGTGCAAAAAGGGGCTGTGGAACTGTAGCTCTGAACGGCTAAGAAACAAATAGATGGAATATTGAATTTTTATCTAGCTATTAATTTATATTTAAAAAATTAAAAGTTCTACTTTTGTCAGCCTCAGATTTCAATATGCAGGTTACAGAAGAGTTCTTCCTTCTGTCTTTCCCTCCACCTTGTCTTTCCTCCCGTCTTCCAAATCAAAATATGTCGGAAGGGAGAAAAGAACTGAAATACTTACCTATTAGAAAGAAAGTAAAACAAAAATTAAATTACCTGTGGATCATGTAACCTTACAGCAAAATACTTGAAAAAAAGATATGTGATGTCCTGCTCAGAAGCCACCATTTGACCAGTTTTGAAAATCCTCAGTAAAAGAATGACATTTATGGAGAAAAATACATGAAGACAAAACAAGGGAAACATTCATAAGCAGGCAGACATGCTCTTCCTTGTGTTAGGTCATTCAATGAAACATTAAGCATTTTCAAATATTTATTTTGTATGAAGGGAATGCAAATATTATAAACATCCCTATAGTGTGCAGTGAATTCTCTGAGTAATGGAAGGGCTTAATTAATAGGAAAGTAAATAGATTATATTAAATGAAAATCGTAAGTTTGGCAAAGAGCAAACCATGCCACAGATCTAAAAGGCTGTTTCCTTGGGAAAGAGACTGCATATAAGTATTTCAAACAGAAATCCTAAGTCTTGAATGTAAATTAATAATGGGGAAATAATTTTCATTTTAGAGAAAATCTCTCTATACAGAAAAATAATGGGTATTTTTATATCATCTAAATCATTCAATTTATCTATCTCCAGAAAGGTATGAACAAGAGCTCTTACCAATAAAGAAACATGCTTCTGAAAGAGTTTATAAAGCTATAAGAAAAATAAAAGTTTCTTAACATCAGTGTCTGAACCTATTCAGGACTAAAATACCTCTCTATAAGATACTGCAGTGTAACAGAAAATATACTTATGTGTACACACACACACCCTTTCCGAAATAGACCCAACTGTGAGAGTGCAATTCTAAGCCTTTCATGAACAGCACAAATAGTTTCTTTTCAAAGAAGCAGTCAATGTTCAGACCAACAGAAGCAGCTCATGATTCCTCCTGGATATAATTTTCTCATATGTGAAGTCTGCTAAATGCCAGGCCATGTGTCAGAGGCGCTGCAGTCCTGGGTTTGCGTGGGATCCTGAAACAGGAGTTACCTAAGCAGGTCATTTGAGATCTCTAAACTGACAGATGCAGGGTTTTTTTTATGAAACTGTATACATGAGGTGTCTACTCTTCTATTAGCTGCTCGCTTTGTTCACTTTCTATGAAGGTTTCTTGTCCTTATAAGCAGAAGCAAGGACATCTCTCTGTGTGCTTATGTCTTCTCCTCCAACCACACCTGCCTTTCCTATCCAAGTCTTTCAAAAAGAAACCATACATTTCATAATGTTTGTAGAGAATCCATCAGCCCCTTTTCTTGGCTAGCACTTCTGTAATACCATCCTAGGCACGTTCAATAATAATAATAATAATAAGAAGAAGAAGAAGAAGAAGAATCAGTTAACTGACAAGGATGATGACTATACAAAGAAGATAGGGAAAGCATGAGAACCTACAGCAGAAGACACTTTTTTAGGAAAGTAGTGCTTTGTGAGATTTAAAAAGCTCTGCAGAAATCATTTTCTTTTTGCACAGTAAAAACATGCATTTGTCTTCTTCAATGCTGACGTATTAGTGAAAGATCACAGCGATTCAGACTGCCACTGGATCTGATGGCATGAACATCTACACGTTCTTCGCACTGTTGCTTGGATGAGAACTGCTGTCAAACTCAATTAGTGGCAGAGTAAAGTTCATCTGGAGGGGAAGGCAGACATGAATTAAGAAATACTTAACTGCTCAACTGCCTGCTGATTCCAGTTCCTTCTGAGCTCTGCTGCAACAGGTGACATAGGATAAGGCATTTTCTTGCCATGAGAAAAGCAATCAAAAAGACTGCCTCAAAATGAAAAGAAGACAAGCTGGGTTAGCCATGTTGACCTAAAAGAAGTTAAACAGAAGGTATTTTCCACTTATTTTTATGCATGTTCTACCACAGCTGTGAATACAGCACCTGGGTAGCCCCAATCACACAGTATGAACAGCTCGGAGGTGATGTTTCTTCTCCCACTCGCTCTCTGGGGAAAGAGGCAGTGGAGCTGTGGCACCTTTCACTTTTGTAGGAGTGTGAAGAGGCTCAGAAGTTCACAGAATAGGTTACACCACTCAGCTGCCTCTTGCAAACCAAAACCAAGTGGAGAAAGCAGTGGGAAATGTTATTGGCTACACCTGAAGAAACAAAGGGTTCACTGTCAGCAGCAGGATGTTAGCAGGTTCACAACACTCTCTATATTTAAAATAAACACACAAAAAAAGACAGTGGAAGTAATGGAAACAGTGTGGGGAAATATTAGGCTATGTCACTCAAGCTCTTTGAAGAAAAAAAAAATAAGATAACCAATGTGTAAAGCTTCTGGGAGGCTCAAGGAGAATAGTAACTGGTGCCAATATGAGGGATTTCAGCTGAACAAGTGGATTTTGTTCATTTTTTATTTTTTTAATTTTTTTTTAACCTCACTATGGTTAAATGTCAGGAAATTACTCCAGAAAAGCCTAGGAGTTTACTGTGACAGAGTGAAGGTTTAGATGAAGATTCCCCACTAACACTCTCTCTGGGGCAAATTAAGCTGATGCTTCAGGTTGGAGGAGTGAATGATGAAAAGAATAGACCCCTCCCTCTACACTATAAATTCTTCCTAGCACACTGATTTCTCAGCCTTTCAGAGACACAGGCATCAAAGGGAACCATCTCTGCATATGCTCTAAGGCAGCTGTCTGGTCTCCTTCCATACTGGAAAGAGAAAGTATGGAAGTACCTCCAGAGCAGAGAGACCTGTCCCAATTAGCTATGACCCTCTGGAGTCACTAGAGCATCTACCTGGTTGGGTTAGAGTAGGAAGCTAACTTCAAAGGCCAAAAATTTGGCAAGATGAAGCCCTTTCCACCCTAACTTGTATTTTACTCCACCCAGCACAGAAAAGGCAGATGAAGTGTGGTGGAAGTTTGCTAGGATACGCCAGATGCTCCAGCTAATTCTGCGTCAAAGCAGACTGCTACATCGCTGCTACTGTATTCAATTGCTGTTGCCATATTTCATTTTCACTTGTGTCACTACAGACAACTGCTTATAAATTCAAAAAAGCTAACTCTGACGCTAAGCTGCCACATCAGACAGTGTGAAAACTGGTGGTCCACACTTCCACAGAATAGAGGAGGCAGTGTAACATAGCTTGGCTGAGTTACATCCAAAAATCCCTTTATTTTTAGATAAGCCAATGATACAGCCAAGTTTTGCTCCTCAGTACTTTGTTCCTGCAGACAACTGATTTTCAGATATCTCTACAAAGAACAGAAAGAAAAAATAATTAAAAATTTATATGTCAACTTCTGCCTGGACAGAGAAAGTGATAGTCTTAGAGACTCTTATTTTAAAATGAGTGAGGACCCTGACTGATCTGCTTCTGAAAGGTTATATCTATTTTTAAAGACAATGTCCAAATCCTTGGAACATGAGAAGTGCTCCAGCTGGGACTTCGAGAAGGCGTAAAGGAAGGTTTCTTACACAAGTTTGACTTTTTGCACATATCTACCTGAGATGTATGTCCTTTCACAATGATGAGGTGCAAGTACAAAACTAGGTTCAATTGTACAAGTTCTTAGCCCAAAAGGTATGGAGGGAGTCATATGCTTCATTAAGACAGCTAGCAAACGAAAACTTCTGTTTTTCCTCAAAACAAACAACCAATCACATCCTCTCAAGTAGGCTAACAGGAAGATAAAGCATTTAAAGGTCTGGAAAAGGACCTACATAACTTTCAGCAGCTTTGTTTGGTGAGGAGCTGGTGAAAGAAAACTTTTTATTGCAGGCCACTGCAGTTCCTATTTAAGTACATGTGGGTTCAGCCATTTACTTCTCCCTGATGATGTTAGGCTTGATAAAAGGATAAGTGAAAGTGGTAATATCCTGTTGTTCTCTTCTACGCTCTCTTACAAACCCATTCGGAAATTGCCAGTACCTCTGTTGACTGACTCATTCATCTTGCAGTCCTCTAACATGCAATTGGGCACTTTTAAAAAAAGGTTTGAATACTTTCTTTTTTTTTTCCCTTAAGTGCTCAAAGCACAACTCATCAACTTTTAGACAGGAAACTTCCTATTAAAATACTAATAAATGTTTTCCAAGAAAAACAAAAGGAAAAAAGGGCAGTTTTCTTACAAAAATTTATCACTATTGTAATCCAAACATATTTTATTCCTATTTTCTGTAGAAATAACACTCAGCTAAAGAGTCCTCCTGGTCCTCCAAAACACCAGGTCCTTAAGCCAAGCCTGTCACTCTGGGCTGGTTTCACATTGTTCACTCTCAGCCCTGACTCACTCAATTTGAAGTCAATTTTGATACAAGACATATAGAGTTTATGTACTGAGGTAACATCCAGTGCTGTCATTTTCCCATGTAACTAAATGTCAGCAAGAAATAGAATCTAAAATTGGTCTGTAACTATGGCAACTAATGAGCCATTCTAACTTGGAGTCCCCAAATCAAGCATGTGACCACCAAGGGATTCATTCCAGTTCTAAGATGCTGCTTTTAAGAGAAGAAAATATGCTGCTGCTTTTGCTAACATGTGTGTTAGAGGCATCAGCCTACAACCAGGCTAGAGAGCTGGAGCAGGAGGCTTCAACAACCAACCAGGAGAAAAACAGCTTCTTTCTTAAACTGGAAGAAAAAACAGTCAACATATTCTATTGAGGCTAATCACTCTGGATTACAGATAAGTCCCTGCAAAAACAACACAATATCAGATATGACAACAGTATTTGAAATCATAGCACTGAGGAACAAAGCATAAGCCTGTAATGAAAAGTAATGGGTGCCTTTAATTTCAGCTTCAATAGGCATTTGGGATAACACAACTCAAAAGACAAAAACATGTGTATAAGAATAAATGTGGGGCCAGCTCCATAATTCTGGTCAGGGGGAGGCCATTTCATCTCCCATGACCACATCTCCCTTCTCAGAAGCTATTCTGAAAGGGTTGTATCAGGAAACTCTCTTAAACATATGTTAAAAGATATGCCAGCAGCTAAAGTCCCCATCTCTTTAGCATGGTACAACGTATTTATTGCCCTTCATATCTGTGCCTGGAAACAACCAAGTAACTCTTTGTAGGGCCATGGTAGTAAAGTGAAATAAATTCCTCTAGAAGTAGCTGAGGTCTCTACCAGGAGAGCTTTGCAGATAAGGTGTTTCATGCACAGGATCCTTCAAAGCCAGAATAGTCAGATGGAAAGCCTGTTTCATATTTTGTGTATATGCTGTACTACTACTTTTTAAATGGGTAAACCCAGCGTTTCCCTTCTGACCCAAGAGCTCAAAATCTTGGTGCCAGCATGTGGTGAGAACAAACTGCAAGAAGCCACAATATGAATGGAATATACACTGAAGTTGTTTTCCCTGCAGCACTGCAACTAGAAATCATTTAGCTGCTTCAAACAAGAGCAATCTTGACCGCATTAAGTAACATCATTATTCAGGCTTTTTTTCAGACGGCAGAAGAGAGAAGGTAAAATAAACATGTAAATAAAGCAGTTATTAGTTTTCCAGCATAATTTGAAAATTGCATAGTTATTGTTATCAAATAAAGTTGAAGATAATATTATAATTAAATTAAGATTTAAAATAAAGGGTCAGTATTTCCTTGTACTACATTAAAAAGTTTATTTAAGTAGCATGTGTATGTTCTAGAAACACACTACAGTCCAGTTCAGAAGAGATGATGTAAGGTATTAGCTTTTTACAAAGAAACTGGAAGTTCTTACCAATTTTCTTTGCAGACTTAAAACCTAACAAAACAAAAAAATACCTCCACTAAATTATTTTGCTTACATGTGTAAACATCACCTGACACTGTTTTTGAATACTGACTTTCCTGGATAGGGAAGCAAAAAACCAGCATAAATTACAGGTTTTAGCTCTGGTAACCATAAATGTCTTGTAAAATGAGCTACATTTGAAATAGTGAAAAAATAATTATGATCCTTGAAAATTAGAACAATGAAACATTGTTATGCTATGGGGAAAAAAAAAGCTGTACAGAACAAAGGCCATCTCTGGTGCTATGTATGTCTGCTAAAGCAGCAAAGCCTTTGCATGACACTTTAGTATTAGGCATAATGATCATCAAGAGATTATATGATTTGATACCAGCATCACCTCCACAGAGGTTGCTTGGGTGATTTACTGGAGAAAGGAGAAGATATCTACACTAAGATTTTCTCTTTATTCAAATCCTCCTTTCCATGCTTCATTTTTAACAAAGAATTACAGACTTGTGTTCATGACTGAATCTGATGAGATCATATCCAGTTTAATTCCTTCCTTATAGAAGGAAATGATCAGCTGATTTAACCACAGTGTTTTCTATTCTTATGGAAAATATAGCTGTGGAAGCAAAGCTATAACTCAAGAGAAATAAGCAGAGAGACAGACAAAAGAAAAGCAAGGAAGAAAGGGGATTGCATTCTGCTCTCATGAGATGTTCACAAGGTCACCACCATCAACAAAGGGCTTGTAAAAAACATCCAGCATAACATCACAGGTGCATCAGGAAAAGCTGTCAGTAAGTGTTAATAACAGAAAGGTATTATGAGGATTATAAGAGATGGAGAGTTAAAGCTCTGGACATCTCACACTTTCTCAAATTAATTTTTACCTAATTAATTCTTCTCCATCAGATCTGGGCTAGCTTAGAAACAGCAGTAATGGAAATTAATATCTTAGGGCTCTACACAGAACATAAAATCTGTAAACCCTGTCCACCTACTACACAACATCATGTGTTCATTAGTTTACTGGTATTTAAAAAAAAAAAGAAAAAGAAAAAAAAGAAGAAAAAGAAAAAGAAAAGAAAGAAAACTTGCAAAGGCCCACACAAAGAGTAAACACCACACCGTTTCATGTCAGGTTGAGAAACAGTTATGGCAGTAAAGGGGAACAAAATAAATAAATAAACCAGCTTCAAGTAGAAGTACTGCTAAAGGTATAGGAAGATGGTTTCAACATAGCTAGTGCTTGTGTGGGTACAGCTACAGGGGCGACTGCAAGCAGTTTTCATCAAGAAACACTTCTCACCATTTCTTTTCCTTCCTTCGTCTTTTGTCACTTTTTGCGGTGCCATTACTTTCTGGAGGGAGCTCCGGCCGGAGCTGGGCTTTCCCGACCCGTTGCTGATGATGGAGCCGTTCTGACTCGGGGACGGGCTGCAAGTAACCATAGCAACAAGGGAGGCTGTGAGCTCTTCCTCATAAACCTCATTTCAAGGTTATTGCATTTGCACAGTTTGCATCACTGAGTTTTCAAGTCTGATTTTGTACCAAAAGGAGATAGAATATAAACAGCACACAGAAACACAGGACAGGCAGGAAGAGAGCGAGGGTAGGAGAACACAACTTCTCAATTAGCTTGGGGCTGATAGGCATCTTAGCGACATTTGAAAGCAAACACTTCTCATGCACAACCCCCACAATGACACAAGTGGCATTGCAGAGGACAAAAAAATCCTGTTATCAGTTGTGTCATTTATACAGCTAAAACAAAGCAGCCCTTTGTCTTTATATATATATATGGCTAAACTAATTCCTTTATTATTTAGCCTGCATTTACAATCAACTGTTTTGTCAGCCACAGTGCAAAATTCATTCACTTTACACATATGCACATGCAACATGGTAAGAAATTTCTCCTTTTTTTTTTCTTTTTTTGCACATAACCTGGTTTAAACAGCACCATTATCTGCTGAGAGTCCTAAGAAAATTCTCGATTTACTCAGCCATGGCATGTCCTTGCCCTGAAACTGGTCCCTGCACAGGGTGAGGAGGAAGGGCAGAGCAGAACCACTATGAGCATTCAGTCCAAACAAGGAGCAAGAGCAGAAACAAGCAGCATAACTTTGGGCTGCTTTGGGAGCAAGCTCTCAGCAGAAATTATCTTCTTTTTGGGGTGGGTAAATTGCTCAAATCCTAATGCATAAATTGGGAAAAGCAGACCAAAGTAGAAAATGTTAAACTTGGTGCTACTCCACATCCAGGCATGGTGTCACTTTGTTTCTACACATGAAATTTGCCACAGAGGGATGAAAACAATCCATAGGACCTGTATAGTTTCTCATGCACCTATCTACAATCTGTCACTGAATTGTCATTACAGGATAATGTCATTACAGGATAAAGAGGTTGCATCAGAGAAAAAATATGGACTTAGTCACAAGAACTTTCATTTACAGAGAAAAAAAATCAAATCAAGTTCTATTGGTGTCATAATGGCTTAATATCCAGAAAATGGTACTGAAGCAAAATGACTGTAAAAAACATCCTGCAAATTACTGCCAATACCATATTGCCAGCTTGAAACATTAATTTACCTCCAGTTCTGACTGCCCTGTCTGGCGTAAGCAGAGAACATTTACTGTGGACAGAATAGGAAGGGACAAGTATGAGAAAACTAATTCTTAGGGACTCTCTTCTCAAGATAGCCTAGGTGGAAATATATCTAATTTGAGACAGGCTCTTTCCAGCTACAGGGCTTTAGGAGAACTCAGCATGCAGCCCAGCTCAGCCTGAGGATTTTCTTGTGAAATTCTACCGAGAACAAGTATTCTTGAAAAGTAGCATTTCCCCCCTATAAATCTGTATGACACTGCTAATGAATCATCTCAGCCCAGTAAAAAAAATAATCCAGGGACAGACCAACACCTAAAAAAAAATCTGCTCCACTTGGGAACAAGGAAGAGACATGAGCATGGATAGGTGGCACAATGGTTTCTGCTGCTGCTAATATAAATATTCATCCTTTTTAACTGGCCATCACATTTCCTTCAGTGGTAATATCAGAGAAGATATTCTGATCAGTTACCAGCCACTTCATGGCAGTCTGATTTAAATTGACCTTTCCAGGCTGCAAAGTAGCCTAGAAGAAAAAGCAAATACATAAAGGTCAAGAAATATTTCTTCATCTTCAGAAACCATTGAATTCCATCCCCAGACACAGCTTCTGGGAATGAAAAATTACTAAAATTCTCCATGTTATCACTTACTCCAGTAATCACCCTGAAGGAAGCAAAACTAACTCAGTTATTTGCTTAGAAATGCACCAAGGTTCAACACATTTTATAATAATAACTTTCCTGTGAATTCCTGGATCAATTTGCTTATCAGCGTTTGTTTAAAATTGTGCAGATTAAGTAGAGGGAGATTTCTGTGCTCAAAGGACTGAGCGAAGTACTTATTCAGGTTTTTTAGAAGATTAATTAATAGGGCTGGTTTACATTTTTTGTGTGTATTTGCACATGGCTTTGGAGAGGCTTCAAAACATTTTGAAGAACAGTTCCTGCAAAGACTTAACCTGTCAGGGTCCAGCATCAGAAACCACAGCTGGTGTCACGGTCATCTTCCATTCCTCATTTCATTAGAGGACAGAAGATTTCAAAAGAGACAAGTGCTGTTTGGTTCACACAGACTATATAACCTGATTCTCATGGTGCACGTCATTTATGGTGTGAACAAGACACGGCTGACACTAAAGGGCAGAATGACAGTTTACACCCAAACCCAGCAAAGCAATCACAGGAACTGGAGGAGTTCTCATCTGGCTTACTCTTCTCTATTGGTACTCCTTGCAGACAGCTCTCTCCATATTCTAGGTGATTTACTATACAACCAGGGAAGTCTGTCAAGCCAGATACCAGCTCAAGACCCTTCTGTTTCCATTTTTCTGCAGGGAAAACCTCAGCTTATGATCAATGGGGAAGTCTACCCTCTACGAAAAGCAGTAGCACCAGGTCCTCCAGCCCCATGCCACGCTGACTGACACCTTCCAGCATGGCACCTCCCATGACTGCAGACGTCTCCAGTGTCCTATCACTGCGTACACCAATATCATGCCAAGTTCTCCAAGCTTTTTCATTACTCCAAAGGGGTAAATATCATTGTGCATTGACAAGTACAAGGTGAGGTGACTCAACTAGGAAGATTTGATTTTCTATAGAATTTCTCTGCATGAGCCAGATACTCTTCTATGTTATCAAGTCCCTTCAAGAGATAAGGGCTGTGTATAAGGCCAGTGAACTAAACTGTTTCCTCTATTCAGCTGTTTACATAACAGTTTTATTTTCCTCTGTTCCCTTCAATATCATTCTTCAGCAATAAAAAGTTGATGTCCTCCACTCTAAGTTAATGTTAGAGAGAGTGGGTCAAGGAAAAATGAAGCATGCAAAACAGCTACTGTGAAGGGATAATCTGCTTTTCTTTGCCCGAGATGAGCAAGACAAGAAATAATGACCTTCAGATATCAAGTAAAACTTCCTAACGGGAAAGATAATGAAGAAAACATTGCTTGAGGAGGCTGTGATAATCCCACCACTGGAAGACTTTTAAAAAAAAAAAAAGATAGATGAAGATGAGTTAGGGGTGTATTTGACTCTGCAGTGGAGAAGAGGAAGAGCCAAATAACTTCCCAGTGACCTTCTAACTTGTGATCCTACAACCCTGTAGACTTAGTATGAAAAAACAGCAAACCTGGGACACTTTACCCTAGACACTGACATTATCTAGTCTGTCCTTACACCTTCAAAAGTTTTGTACTGCTGTAGATGCTTTGGATCTAGAGGTCTTCCATAATTTAGTGGATGTTCAGGGTTTGGCCTTCTGCTAATTAAGACATCAAGTCCAATTCAGGAGTGACAAAATCTATTGGTGGAGCTACAGCAACTTACAGTGGCTGAGGTCCTGTCTTTTGTTTCATTTGATAGATGATCGATTTTCATGCTCCAGATCCCATGTTTCATTTGGATTCATCTCCTGTACAACACCAGCATGCATATGAGAGCCATTTCCCATTTACCTCTTCTATGCATGTACAATCTGTGAAGACTTCACTTTATTTTATCTTGTATTTTGCAGTAATCTTGCACATCCAGTGCAGGTCAGCGTTATGCCAAGAATATATCATGGAGGAACCATCTGCCACATACAGAGCCTGGGTGCCAAACCTCACAGTTTTTTCCTAAGCAACCAGCAGCAGGTACCTCATTCCACCCCTCTGCAGATACATGGCAGTCCGTACCTTTTCCTTGTTTCATTGGATTTGGCAGTTTTGATGGTGCTCCCATCCTGCGTAATTTCTCTCTCCTGGGTGGTAGGAGCATCTCTAACTGGAAGTGGAAGTACGACAGTCTCCTGAGTTACAGGTAAAACCTCATCTTCAGCTCCCTGCTGACCTAAGTGTTGCTTGGCATAGTCAAAGCCTTGTACTGGCTGCAAAAAACAGTGGGAGAAAAAAAGGAATTTCCAGTATGAATCATAGGTTAATATAAAATTTCCACTTCAATATGAAATTTTCTACTACCCCTTAACTTTTTTAAATTGTGTAAACTGCAGGTAAAAATGTGTAGATTGCAATGTGAATGCCTAACAACACAGAAATTTTCTGATAAGATCTCCATTCCACATATTTTATAGATGATTAGTTAGGATGAAACTGATCTTGGCTAACCTTTCTTACCCTGCCCTAACGCCCCCAGAAATTCCTTGTAACAGACAATGGAAAAATGAATATATGGAAGAAAAAAATGGGAGGGAGAAAAATAAGCCCATACAGAAAACAGAAAACTTTATGAAAAAAATGTTGTGTTTCCAAAGGAGGTGGGAGTAATTTATTCTGAATCAAGACAAAGTAAAAAAGGCACACATAAAAGTTTCATGGGCAACATTTTCCAGAAAAATATCTTTTTCAGATCATTGAAATTATAGATCCCCTGGTTTGCCAGTTGTCTACTGGGAAGGTTGTTATTGACTTCAATTGTTTCTCTCAGGAAGCAGCATCCACAAAAGCCTTGCAGCGAGGCAGCCAAGGGCCGTGTGCTCAGCCTCTCCTGCCCCAAAGCCCAGCTGGGCTTTCCCTGCTGCCTCTGCAAGGAACAAGCAGTACTGACACCTCCCTTCTAGGCAAAGCAGCCACCAAAAGGTGGATTCTCTTAATGGAAAAATTACAGCATTTAAACAAAACTTAACTTTCCAAACTGCATAGAAAGAAAGGAAAGAAAGAAAGGAAGGAAAGAAAGGAAGGAAAGGAAGGAAGGAAAGGAAGGAAGGAAAGGAAGGAAGGAAAGGAAGGAAGGAAAGGAAAGAAAGGAAGGAAAGGAAAGAAAGGAAGAAAGGAAGAAAGGAAGAAAGGAAGAAAGGAAGAAAGGAAGAAAGAAAGAAAGAAAGAAAGAAAGAAAGAAAGAAAGAAAGAAAGAAAGAAAGAAAGAAAGAAAGAAAGAAAGAAAGAAAGAAAGAAAGAAAGAAAGAAAGAAAGAAAGAAAGAAAGAAAGAAAGAAAGAAAGAAAGAAAGAAAGAAAGAAAGAAAGAAAGAAAGAAAGAAAGAAAGAAAGAAAGAAAGAAAGAAAGAAAGAAAGAAAGAAAGAAAGAAAGAAAGAAAGAAAGAAGGGAACAACAACAACAAAGAAATCAAACAGCCAACCAACCTGCATTTTCCATTGGAAAAATAAAATAATAAATGACTCAAACTCCTCACCACCTCTGGGAAAAACATGTAATGTATAAAAATGTTCTTGCTACACTAAATTGAATTAATTTACCAAAAACTGGAAGGATGCTTTTCTTGAAGTACAAAGACTATTGACAGAATGCTAAAAAAAGAACCATTTAGCTTCAAAAGTGAGCAATGGAAATTTTAACCCTCAAACTTACTTTGTGAAACACATCACAATGAAACAGTTAATACCGGAATAGTCTCTCTCAGGCTCCTGTCATGTTGTCATTGAATATTTTAGTTCCAGAAGAATACCAGCAAGCTTGAAAAAAAAAATGCTGATGACACAGAAAAAGGATGAGCTCTGAAAAAAACCCATTTTATCTTGTTCTGCCCCTTACTAAATCTGGGCTATAGCTAAAAATACTGATAAATTTCACAGGTGATCTCAGTCTGAAAATAATGGGGCTGTCTTCTATTTTTTAAAACAGAAGAAAACATGGTTTCTGTTTATGGGGATCTGTACTGCATTCAGAATCTCCTGTTTGAACTGAGGCTGATGATTTCTAATGTGGTCACATACTTCAGTATTCCTCTGACAAGTAGCTCCAGTGCACTAAGTGCTCCCAGTGCTAACTGGGCTAATGCTGATTTGGGAGAGCAGACATCTCCACATATTGCCACAATGGAACTTGCAACACATCTGTCCTGTTTTGCTGGAATAGAATTATAGAATCAAGTTTTTATTTGGGAAATCTGCATTTTTGAGAAGACTACAGCACTCGAGTCAATGGAAATAAAGTTAATAAGACACTTTGTTTTAGTTTGTGGCCATCCCTGGTATGCAGTGGTCAAGGTCTTTAGCAGTTACAGTTAGCCAGGTGCAGAAGCTATGAGGGGTGAAAGCCAGGGCAGCTGACCGAAGCTGGCCAACAAAATTATTCCATACCATGGAACATACCACAGACACTGAAAATTGGAAAGTTTTTCTGGGGACAGCTCTCTTTCCTCGACGGTCGCCATCCACAGAGAATTTCACCCATCATTCTGCTCCTGACGCCTACTCCCCTGCTTCTTGTGACCATCATGTTTTTGCTGGAGCTGTTGTGCTCACAGTGTTTGCTGTATTGTATAACTCCTACAGGGAGTGCACAGCCTATGACTACTACATGAGCTGAGAATAACTTAGTGTTTTATTATTGTTCCAATTATTATTACAATTTTTTACTAAGAGTAGTAGTTGAGTTTATTTCAATCATTAAACTGTTTTTGTCTCAACTCATGAGTGTTCTGACCTTTCTCCTCCGATTCTTTCCCCCACCCCACCACAGAGCAGGGGAGTGAGCAAGTGGCTGTGTGGCGTTTAGCTGCCTGCAAGGTTAAACCACAACAGCATCAGAAAATGCCAATTCCCCATCACCATCCAATGGCAAGCCACAACAGTATTGCCCCTGACAGAGCCTTCTGCCTGCCCTCCTCTGAAGGCAGGGTACCACAAAAGCAGCCACCAAATTAGCTACAAAGGGAGGAAACTGAAAAAGAGGAGGGAAGGAAGGGGAAGCAGAAGCTGTGTGAAGGACATCTAGAAAGAACTACTGCACACCATGCTAGACAGCAATATTATTAGCCAAAATGATGTTTCGCAACCTTGTTATCTATATTAACTGTTAGTCAACACTGTCCCACTTATTCTGCAAAAAGGATAACAAAAGAGAAAGCCTGATTAAATCAGGTATTTCTTCCTCCATATCTTGGAAAGAGTAGAAATTGTTACAACTTATACTTCTTATATTTACAAAAAAAAAAAAGACAAAAACATCCTCACAAAACTTGAACAAAAAACCCCCCAAGCCAGAAGAAGTAGAACATGAGAATTACTAAGGAACTCTGCAGAGTCCCAGCTCGGATCTGTCAAAGGAAGCAAATGGATTATTTTAATCTGAGTTCTACTTACCACCATGTCTAGCAACAAACTGCATTACAGGAAGAGCTGAAAAAGCCATCCTCATCAGCAGACATATTGCGTTAAATAAAATTTGATCTTGGAACCCTGCTCTGTAAAAGCCCACAGGAGCAGATGGCTTTACCACCCCTGAAGGGAACTGGCAAGGCTAAATCACTATCAGGCACTGCTGAAGCACTGCATGCATAGATGTCCAATACAGCCACAATATTGAGAAAGACTGAAGGACTAGGATTTGAATATTGCTTTTGAAATAATAAATGAATTATGAGACAATTAAATTACAGTGTCTGGCAAAGTGCAGACTGAACATAGAAAGTTGTTTCTGGGACTTTTCTCCTTGTAATGATAATAAAAAAGACTGATATTTAAAATGAAGTCATAAAATAAAAAAAATAAATTTAAAAATAAAAATAAAAATTAAAAAATAAAATTAAAA
>NW_010205423.1:0-7445 GCF_000695765.1 Mesitornis unicolor
GGGTGCCCCTTACCCCCTGGGGGAAGCGGTGTCGGGGCCCCCCGGCTGCTTCCTGGTCCCTGGAGCGGTTTCCAGGTGGTGTGCGGGAAGCCAGTCCGGTCCCGCTGCCCCTGGGAGCCCTGGAGCGCCGGTAGCGCCAGGAGCAGGTTCCCAGCGCTCCCCGGCAGTGGGTGACTTCACCGAACACGCTGCCTACGGGGGGGGAAGCGAAGGCTCGTCCCCATCGAGCCACTGGCAGTTCACTTACTGACACCGCAATGGACCAAAGGAACGGGGCAGCCGACCAGAGCTGGTGCAACGGGAAGGGTGCCCCCAGCAGCCTTCGGTCCCAGGGTCCTGCGTGCTCCTGCCAGGGGGATATTGGCACAGCATAGGTGCTGGATCAGCATCGTGCTGACCTGGAATGCCACAGACTTGGCACTCAGTGCTGACTGCCAGCATCTGGCCCTCTCTGCCCTCCACGCTTCAGCACAAGATGGGGTCTGGTCCCCTACGTGGGGCCCTCATCTCCCCAGAGGCGGGTTTCCATCACCAACTTTCATTCCCTGAGACACATTCATAGATCCTTATTCCCTGGACAAGGCCAAATCCTTTCCAGAGATCCCTGAACCTGCCATCACCTGCACTGTCCCAGACAGGTGAGGGAGATGAGGGGAACACGACAATAACTGCTTAATAACCAATAACCTCTCTGCCTGAGGAGCATTTGAGGTGAGGAGCCAGGGCAGTCTCCCCAGGACCCGGTGCCTTTCTCCAGCCAAAAGCCAGGCTGGAGGAAGAGCCGGATCCAGGAGGAGGTGGCTGCAGCGCTGAGGACGTGTCCGATCACGGAGCAGGCAGAGCAAGCCAAGGCAAGCATGGAGCAGAACCAGGCGTCCTTGGTTGCCTCCGTCCAGCCCAGCAGGAGGGGAGAGGAGAACCGGTGCAAGCGGTGCACGGCCCTGATGCTTGGGGAGATGCAAGCAGCACCCTAAAGCCACTACAAACAGGGTGCTGCACCAGCTGGCCCGGCTGCCAGCCACGCTGCCCAGCACAAAGGCACTCGCCCAGTTCTGCTGAAACTGGCCCCAAGCGAAAGCATCAGTAGGAGGCCAAGCTCTTTTCTCGTCTTTGCTTTGATCAGCCATGGGAGAGTTAGTATCAAAACAGGATGGGATTTCTGAATGAATATTCCCTGAGAGAGAAGAGGGATTGCGTGGAGCCGCTGCCTCGCAGCCCCTTGGCGTGCACCGGGGGAGGATCTGAAGCCACAGCTCTGATGCTATCCCCGGCGAAAACACGTTCTCCTCCTATGGCCGGGGCCTCATTTGGCATCTCCACAAGCAGTGGGTGCAGCTGGAGAAAACCAAGGCAGGGAATTAGATCATCTGGGTTTGCCTCTGCCCGAGGAGCAGCCCCGCGGAGGCTGAGCCATCGCTGGTTCCCACAGTGCCGCTCCCGTCGCTGGCACAGCGCTTTCTCCGCGGCACTCCCTGATAAGGAGGAGCGTGCTCCGGCCGGCACGCAGCCTGCAAACACGGCTCTGTCTTATCACGGCTCTTACCAAACCACCCGGGGTCCTGTCCCGCTTGGGCACTGCTCTTGGCAAGCGTTTGGAGAGCGCCACCCTGTCTGTCCCCATCAAAAGAGGAGATTTTGTGTGGCAGGTCAAGGGGAGGCTTTCCAGCACCCCTTATACAGCAGCCCTCAAAACTCCGATTATTTCCCACAGCTCAAGGGTGTAATGGGATTTTTTGGAGGCCTTTTGCTTCCAGAGTCTGCACCTCTTGTCATTCCTACACACACACACACACACTATACATGGGATTTCACACCTTCTGAAGCCCGAGACGGTAGCTATGTAGTGATGCGTAACCAACAGGCCAGAGCAAAGAGGAAGAAAACAGCTTTTCAGATCACAGAAGAGGTGCCTATAACAGCTACTGCCCAAGCAGGGTCTGTACTGACCCCGTTTTGTGCTCTGCACAGCTTAAAAGAAAACGCTTTGGGCAGCAGGCACAGAAGTAGGGTCAAGCTCGCAAGCAGATAGAGCCAAGGGGTCCCTGAATCCTCCCCTCCCCACTCCATCTGCTGCTCCATTCATCCTCAGAGCACAAGGAATCAAGCAAATCTCTTGCTATAAACCAGATTTGCCTTTGTAAGCTTTGAAATAAACCCAAGGATTAAAGTCTAAGGACTTCTTTTTTTTTTTTCTTTAAGCCAGCAACACACATGAAAGAGCACATGGGTGCATGTGAAACGCGGAGCACAGCACAATGCAGGGGTGGTTATTTCTGCTGCAGCAGCAGCCAGAGGCCCCTGGAAGAGGCTGCATAAACCCACGGTGAGAGCCTGTCCCTGCACAGCTTCATTACCTGAAACGCTGCCAGCCTGCAGACATGCTCACAGCGGGGCACAGTCAGCAGCAGCAGCACATTAGGAAGCAAACAAAACCATCCCGGTAGAAAATACCTTTATATTTACATATCAGTGAAAGCCAAAGCAAAAATAAACCCTCAACTACTGCAGGAGGCCTGAGCAGAGCTTGCAACCTAAGCAGCCGAGCTGAGAGCGGGGAGAAGGGCTGGTTTCCCCCATCCAGCAGAAGGATGGCGTTTCAAAGGGCTCAGATGGTGTCACTCAGGCCTGAGTCAAGAGGTCTGCTGTCCTCCAGCCTGCCAGGAATAGCACTAATAGCAACTGCAGGTCTATTTGCCATTAGGGCTAACAGTGTTCGTTAGTTGAGTGCTGCTGATGAGCTAACCTTGGCGAGCAGGTTCCCCTGGTCCCCCCTGCTCGGCGAGTGGATGAAGTCAGTGGTGGCACCATTCTCCAAATTCAGATCCTCCATTTATTCTTAATCATCGTCCTTCTGCAGGCTCCCTTCCCTCAGCTTAGGGCCTTTGTCTTGTGTGTGTTCATATGGTCTGACACAGGTCTCCAAAATCAGATTGTCTGCGTTAAGCCCTTCCAATAAGAGATTTCCTGTGGAGCTCAAGGACCTCTAAGCGGGTTACGCGCCCATAATTTCTGGCCCTGTTACAAGGAGACTGCAATCTTAAAGACAGGGCATAAGACTTGACGCAGGCTTTCAAATTGCTTTGAGGAGTTACAGGGTAAACAAACCATTAGAAAATAAAATTCATTTCAAAAAGAGAAGTTAGAGCTGTTTTTAATGCTGTTCTGGCTAGATTAGTTTCCGCCCTGGAAATGGCTGAGAGCATTTAGATTTCAATTAAAAAAAAACAAACACAAGGAAAACACAATCAACCTCTCCATAGCAATCAGCCAGACTAGATTTGTAACCGGTTTGACAGGAATTAGAAGTTCAGATAGGCTTTCAAACACTCTGTTTTATCCAAGCGAGGTTCAAACCCAGTCGAGCTGGAAATTTTATCATAAAAGGGGCAAATTTGGCTTTCAATCGAGGGCTGAAACTCAGCATGGACAGACCAAGCTGCTCACAGGGCCTTAAGCTTCCCCAGAGTCAGCAACGCACGGCGTTTTCTGCACACCTAAAAGCTGTTCCCACGCTACGCTCGGACTTGTGTTTTTTGGGAAGGTGACGACACCTTTTTTAATCTGCTGGGCCGCAGTTCGTGAGGCATGAGACACAAGGAGCAATTTCAAGCCGTCCTTGAATACCATTGGAGTCAGCTGCCAGTCAAACAGCCGCGGCGCGAATCCGCACCCCCTGTTATCAGCAGTAAAAGAGCTACGCAGAATTACCATTCAAATCCTCCCGATCAGACGTGTCCCAGGGATTGCTAAACGAGCTGTCACGTCGCCCGGCTTGCTCCTTCCCGATCACTCTGACATTTGAGAAGGATTTTCAGGTTGTCTGTGTAGATTTGGGAAGCCGAGGGCTGGGGTTTTTTTTACATTAAGGAAAAAAAAAAAGTCTATAGGAACATGTGAAAATAAGAGAAGTATTGGGCCGGTTCAAATCTCATTATCTGGCTCTGCCGGAGGAGGCACAGACGACTGCGCCGGCAGTGCCAGCAGCCACCTGGTTGCTAACACGGGTTAAGCACAATCACTGGGATTTTAAGGGGAAAAAAGCCCGGGGTAAGCTGGGCTCTGTGCGTTTAATCAGGGCTGTAATTGGTAACCCGGGTCTGACCCCAGAAACAGGCCTAGCAGGCAGGGTAAACAATATAGCAAGAGTCTTCAGCCCAGCCTACATTTAGAGCTAATAAGTCCTTTCAAAACACACAGTTGTGAAATAAGACTGTGACTGAATCGTGTGAAATGCAACTGGGGGGAAAAGGGAGGCCACGGACAGAAAACAACTCCTTTTTAACCTGATAGCCGCTACATCAGCCCATGTTTTACAGCACGTATCGATTCCCGGCAGCCTGGAGCGCAGTCAGGGCAAGGACGTCACATTTTCTACGTGGGCCAAGCTTCTAGATCCTATCCTCCCATGTAACTCCGTGGTGCTGGGCTTTGCTAAGCTACCTCACCACCTGTTTTGGTGCCTGAAGGTCTTTTGTCAGCCTGGTCCTTTGCTGGGTCCCTGTCGCTGTAACCTGACTCGCACAGAGCGTTGGGCTTTGTGGACAGGACATGTCAGGACACATTTTGAGCTTGTCTGGGCAGTTTCCTCTGTAGGCTGTCAGGAACCTGTACATGTTCCTCTCTGTTTCTGAGCAGATTTGTATATGCACTGAGAGCTGGATGTGTTTCCCCATGGCATGTGAACACCGTAGCTTTTGTTCCCCAAGCCCAAGGCTTCGGCAAGGGACCACGCAGTTCCTAGGGGCCGTCTTTGGCAGAACAGCCACCCTCTGATCCACTTTCCTTACCCCGTGCCATGTTTCCTCATGGAAAACAGCCTATCTGACCCACTGCGAATGTCACATCTGCTCAGAAGTATTTTAGGAAGCAAACATCGCTGTACTCAAGGGAGCTGCAAGCAGGAAGAATTGCTTTTTCTTCAAACTCCTTCGGACTTTGGACCCAGTTTTCCAGTGGCCCTGAGCACTCACTGGCTCCAGCTGCATTTCTCCTTGGCCTTCTTGCTGAACCCTCGTGTAAAAGACATTTGTTCAAAGCTCAGTGTTAGCGGCCAGAGACGCAGCCTCAGCCTGCAGTTCCTCATGAAGCTGCCTCGGTGGGGAAGGTGTGCAGATGACCTCACGCTGATTTCAGAGATGGTTTCCTGTTCTTGGCATTTGGTTATTGTTTTTTTCCACATCCTCTTTGCAGGATGCCGCCGCCGCCGCCTACCTCTGTTCCTGTCGAACAAAGCTCGAGAAGGTCGAAAGAACACGATAGGAAAGGTCCTCACTGAGGCAGCAGACCCAGAGCAGTGTGGGATGAGGGTGTTTGCACAGTCAGGGCCGGAAAAAGCCTTCAGCTGTAAAGCCTGGAGCAGGTTTATTTGTTATTTTAGGAGATATTTGTTATTTTTAGGAGTCCAGAGCGCTGTCTCTAACCCAGAAATGGAGCAAGGAGCAGCAGGGGCAGCGAGGCACTGGAGTGAGACCCTTGGCCGGCCCCTTGCCCTGCTCCACCCCTTCTGCCCTTCCCCAGCCCTTCGCAGCCGCTCACTACGGGCCAGCGTGTGAGATGCAGACGCGCGCAGGGGCGAATTGCCCCTTATCGCAGCACCCCGGGGTGTGCCTCCTACCCGGGCTCTGCTCTTTACTCCTTTGGAAAGTCCCAGAATAAACGCTGGCTCCTGTCACAACATCATTGCCCTCCCCACAGCTGGGGACAGGTGAAGCCACCACTGACTCTGGTGGTGAGTCCACCAATAACGCAGGACACCAGAGCCAAATCCTCCTGAGCGCCGCAAAGACTCACACGAACAACACGAGCTGAGTTATGGTCTAAGGTGGGACGGACAGACAGACAGACAGACAACCAGCACGGCGCAGAACAGAGCCTAAGAGGTGCTGTGTCTTGCTCCAAGCCACAAAGCAGAGGCAGGATACAGGGGCCAGCGCTTCCCCTCCCCAAGCCAGTGCTTTTCAGGCAAACCTCCCTCCTTGGGTCTATCTCACACCTTTCCTTGTAAGGGAGGCTGAGGGGTTATATATGAGGATTTCACACTTCACCGCCATGAAGCCATGCTACGAAAAAGGGATTTTTCTTTTCTTAGAAAGGAGAAGTTAAAAAAGAAACAACCAGCCCTCTGGCTGGAAGCACAAGAGAGGACTTTTGGAGGTGGTGAGAATGTGACTGCTCTGCCAAACTCCAGCGCAGCCAGGGAACAGCGCAGCGACGAGCTGCCAGAGCAGCACACGGCCGAAAGCCGCGCTTATTGCTTATCCAGCATTAATGCAGGGCAACGTGTGTTGCAGTGCCATAGCAACCCCAATCGTCGGCACAAAAATAAGGGCAAGTGCACCAACGGCAGCGCTGCTGTAGCAGCTGGTAAGTGATTTACTGACCCTGACGTCTCGGCGCCGAGCGGGGATCTCTGCTGGGCTCGAATGTGCTCTTTGAACGCCTGTGAAGAGGTTATTTACCCCCACTTTGGAGGAGAAGAGCAGGAGGCTGTTACAGATTAACGCGATTTCTGTTGTGGTATCAGAGAGCTGAGCTACCACCACTGCGTCCTTTGCTTGGGGCTTTTATAGGACACAGAGCATCAAGCGGAACATGGGATCTTTCTGGGAAGTTCTGTTTTCCCACAAGGGTCAAGCCACTCCCATAGAACTTCAAAGGCTCGAGGTGGCAAATGCTCCTTAACAAAAGAGAGGACGAGCAGCTCTAGGACTTCCAGACTTGGGCCTGCTCTAGTTCATGGCAAGCTGACCTGGTTAGGGCTGACTCCAGGATCCCATTACCATCAGGGGCCATATGGATCTGCCTTCTCATCCTCTCCCTCCCCACCAGCCCTTTTCTTGGTCCACAGCTCAGCTCCACAGCACGGATGATGTTGGGCATGATCTATAGCTGCTCTACGGACCAAGCTCTGCCCGATCCATCCCTATCTCTGTGGCCTTTCTGTGTCCACACTGCAAATCCATGGGGGGACTTCGGTCTTAGAGCCAGCGAGAGCTGCAGCGTGCGGATGAGAGAGGAAAGGCACTGGGAGAAGGTCCTTGGGGTTCTTCTCAGGCTACACCCACAAATATGAAAGAAGCCCTTGCTTCCCAGAGCCCAGCAAACCTCCCAAGCCCTGCAAACAGCAATTAGCGCACAAAGGCGGCCCAGATAAAGCAGGGCAACTCCCTGCAAGAGCTTAGATCTGGGAGGTGCCCTTCCCCAACAGGGAGGCTGATCCCTCCTGGGTACAGGTGGACTCTACAGGACAACTCTGGGCTGTTCCCAAGGATTCCTCATCCAGCAAAGCTGGCTAATGGGGTTTTGGTGGGGTGCTGCACCTGGGCAAGGGGAGGCAGGAGCAGGGGGTACCAACACGCATCCGCCCTCCTTTGCAAACCTCCTCACTCACCACCACACCACATGCGATGAGGACGCGCTCCCTAACACGGCCTCTTTGTAGCCAA
>NW_010205423.1:7476-8341 GCF_000695765.1 Mesitornis unicolor
CGGTTGAAAAATCAGCGCAGAGCCTTTCCTTGCTGTCCTGCAGCCCCCGGCAGAGGAAACAGATGTGGGTTTCTTCTCCCTGCCTGCTGCAGAAGTCCCGCAGAAAGTTTTGTTATTCACGATATTCAGCAGCTCTCTGAACTCGCCCCGCGCTGCCAGGGTGTGTGCAGCCAGGGAGGGAGTTGGCGAGGTGTTAAAGTAGGGGTCATTTACTCCAAAATCTGGGTTTAGGCATGGCTTTGGATTGCGCACAGAGTTCATCTGGGTTTGGATCCCAGATTTCAGGTTAGAGCCGCATCTGTTACTCACAGCAGCACATAAGCTCTCTCTTCATATTTCTGCATTACAGCAACAACGCAGGCTTTAGCAGAGTCTCTGGGGGCATTTTTCCACTCCTCTTTAGAGGAATTAAGAGAGTCATGATTTTATCTGTGTACATTTGAGGAGAGGAGGTGGGGGATGGATTCCTGAACCGTTTTCAGGTCAGACCTTGGTGCCTGTCCAAGGCTTTGATCTATTGCTCAATTTCTACTCAGGACTTTGGTCTCGCTTTACAAAAACCCAGGGGTTTCATGTAGAAGCTGGGTTTGGAATGAAACGGGCACATTTAAACCTGCTTAAGCGACACATGACTTCAATATCCTGGAAATGGTCTCCAGGAGGCTGCCCTGGGGTATGGCAGGGATGTGATGGTCCTAAGGACTCTGCTAGAGCACAGATGATGCTCAGAGACCACCACCCTTATCCAGGCTGCTTTGGTCCACCCCTGCTGCCCACAGCTCCTGGCTGTGATTGTGTCCACACGCTCATTACCAGCGCATGCTCTAATTACTGCTTTTGGGAGCCCAGTGGTACCCCACCCGCC
>NW_010205423.1:8357-13782 GCF_000695765.1 Mesitornis unicolor
ACGGTCCCACTCCCACCCCAGCCAGCAATGTCCCCGTCTCCCACTGAGGGGTCAGTGAAGCCGTCTGGGATCTCTCTGGAATTCGAGCAGGCACCAAAAAGCAAACGGGGCGGCTATGAAATGCCAAGAACAACTGGCAATGCGGCGCACGGACTCTGCTCCCCACCAGGCGACGGAGGAAAAGGCTGTGCAAGGAACACTGAAGATGAGGAGCGGCTGAGGGAGCTGGGGGTCTTTAGTTTGCAGAAGAGGAGACTGAGGGGAGACCTCATTCATGTTTAGAAATATTTAAAGGGTGAGTGTCACGAGGATGGAGCCAGGCTCTTCTCGGTGACAAACAATGATAGGACAAGGGGTAACGGACACAAACTGGAACACAGGAGGTTCCACTTCAATTGGAGAAGAAACTTCTTCTCAGTGAGGGTGACAGAGCCCTGGCCCAGGCTGCCCAGAGAGGTTGTGGAGTCTCCTTCTCTGCAGACATTCAAAACCCGCCTGGACACCTTCCTGTGCAACCTCATCTGGGTGTTCCTGCTCCGGCAGGGGGATTGGACTGGATGAGCTTTGGAGGTCCCTTCCAATCCCTAACGGTCTGGGATTCTGTGATCTGCGACAGCCACAGTGAGTGGGCTGAGCTGTGTGACGAGGGAAACAGCTCCTCGCTTGTAGGACAAACAACGTGCAGCTCCCTTGCTGGTGTCTGTCCCGCGATGGGCACAGCGAGGAAGGCCGGCGTCAGAGCAGGACTCTCAGGAGAGGCTTTGGCAGCAGGGCTTTGCAGCCGCATTCCTTAGAAAACAAAAGGAGGTTTGGAAAAACAGGCACAACAATAACCTGCTTTCCCCTTCCTGCACTCGGCTGTGGCTGAGGCCACGCTGAGGGTATTACACACGGGGCTGTGTCGGGAAACCTTTCCTGGGAAGGCACAGCCCAGTCTGCCCCAGCCCAGACACCAGCACAGGGCAGGGAAGGGGACAGAGGTGCCAGGCGGGGATCGGAGCCGGGATTAGCGCAGGATGGATCCCAATGCTTCCCATCACAGCCAGCACCATCCTGCCTGTGCACCGCGGGCTCACTCCCCCTGCACAGGGTGTCCCATGGCCTGCGAGACTGAGGTGTCTTTAATATACCCCCCCAAATGAGCCCACAAAGCAGGGTGCTATTTCTTGCCTTGTCCCCTCTTTCCCAGAAGGTAAACTGAGTCACGGGAAAGTGGAATGGCATGCCTGGGGCAGTCCAGCGGTTTGCAACGGAGCCAAAAGCTGAACGCAGATGTCCCCCCAAAACTCAGATTCCTAAAGACCAGCTCATCCATCTTTTGTGTCCCCAGCAGCTCTGCTGCAGTCAGAGCCCCGTCTGCTGTGTCAGAGCCGTGCAGAGGCAAATCCTCAGCTCAGATCTTCTGATTCTTCTGAATCCTCTAAAGATTCTTCCTCCTGGCTGTCTGCTCACCCTCACCAGACTCAGGTCTGGCTGTGACATCTTGCTTAGTAACACAAGATTTGAAATGTAGTATTATTGGTTAAAGAACTGCCCCAAACCGTGTCCTAGATCACCAGCATTTGGGATATCTGCATCTCAGCACTGGAAGCTCCCATGCTTCTGCGACCTCCAGTATGGGACTCTGTGGACGTGTATCAAGGTTTTCCACTCTGCTGGAGGCTCCCAGAGTCCAAAAGCAAACTCCATCCCAGTACCCATCTCAAGGCACGATGTCAGGTTGAAATCCCTTACTACCCAGCTCTGCCGTGCGTGCTTAGGGCGGCGTTCCTCCCCGCTGGCCTGAAAAGCAGCTGAGCGAGCACGATGCGGTTGATCCTGCTGCTGCCACCTGCTCTGGATTTGCAAAAGCAACTCACTTCTCAGCCTGTGCCTCAGTTTCCTGCATGTGGAGGCTCAGTTCCCATTCTAAAAGCATCTGGAGACTTACGGACCTAAAAAGATGCATCTCTAATGAGTGGAAGGAACTGGGAACATAGCTATGAGGAAACCCCTTGCTAGAAAGAGCATGCACGCTGGGAAGGTCTCCCCAAAGAAAACACTGCCCAAGAGGGGAAGGGAGGGGAAAACCACTTCCCAGTTTCCCTGCAGCAACAGCCCACACAAGAACACGATGCCGAGGACTGTTTTCCTATGGTCCCTGCGGAGGGCCCGTTCTCAACCCGGATCACGGACCCTGGGCACAGAAGCGGCCCAGCGGAGCAGGAAAACGCTCCCATGCGTCCCATCACTCCTGGCTGACAGAGCTCCAGGGATCTCCGCTCCCTCCCGCGCCTGCAGCTCTCCCCATGATAACCATTTCAGATCTGCCTCATATGCATGCCCTTGAAATCTGCGGGGGCTGGAAGAGTAAACAGACCTTAAAAGGGTCTCAAATTCCTGCCTTCCACTCCCTCATTCTCAAGAGCACTCCTGGGTGAAGCGGCTTTTGCAGAGACCGGGCCCTCTTCACCACACAAAGCAGCCAAGAATAACTCATGCACCCTTCACCCTGCCTGCGCCAGAGCCCAGCAGGGCCCTCGCTTGGCAGCCGCACACATTTGTCTGCCATAAATGGCTGTTTTCCCTCTTTCTAGCAAGGCTACGTTGTGCTCAAGCTGTTCCTCCATGACAAATTCCAGCTCAGAAGTCGCCAGCGTTTGAGATCTCGTCACGAGTCTCCTCGTCTTTGAAGTTTTGCTTTCCCTCTTGCGAGGGGTGAGCTTTTAATTTTAAAAACAGGGTTATTGCTAAGAAGAAAACTGAAAACATGAACTGGCTCTGCAGATCTGGTAAGGTCTGAAACACAGGAGTCAGCTAAAAGCAGCAGAGGAAAATAATAAAATAAAATTTCAGTTTTGGTTGTTGATGGGGCAGGGGGAGGGCAAAAGACCTACTGTGATTTTAAACACCTTCAAAGCTAAATAAATGAATTCACCAAAATAATGGAGTCCACTGATTTTCCTGGAGGTCTCTTGCAAGGGCAGCAGCACAGCTGAACAGAGCCTGGTGAGCCAGAGGTGTTGTAGCACCACAGGCTGATGCTCAGCCTTTCCTCGCTGTGTCCCAGAGCTGGTCCAGAGCTCTCTCAGCTTTATTTCCAGCAAGGGAAGGCCTGAGCTCCGTGCAGACTGGAACATACACATCAGAAACCATCCCAGATGGACACGTATGTGCTGCTGGAGAGCTCCACGAGGATCTGGTCCCCCGCAAGACAAAACAGGAGCCCATGGGCAGCTCTGCGACGCCGATGCTGGTGCTGATGGTGCCCCCTCCTCCAAGCACAGACAGCAAAGGGGCTGTGGGCAATGATGCAGTTTTTTCCAATTTACCATTTCCTACAGCCTCGGGATCTTAACTCTGTCCTTCCCCGTGCTCAGGTGACTCTGCCTTTGTATTGCTGCTGACGTTCAGTTATCGTAGCCAGATACCGGCTCATATTTCTCTGGATGAGGACAGAGTGACTCCAGATTTGGAGCTGAGATGCAGATTAGGATCTGGCTTGCCTCAGGCATTGAACAGAGGTCAATCTCCAGGCAGGGAAGGGACATGATAGGAACATGGTAAAAGGGGAGAAGAAAGCAGAGAGCGGCCTTTTGTCTCCAGAGACCCGGATCTAAAGGAGGAACCTCATGGTATTTGCAGTAGGACTGACACATCTTTCCACTACAAACAAAACACTTCAAGGACACTTCTTTTTTTCCCATCAGCACCATTTCATTGGGAAGATTTCTCGGATTTAGGCTGGAATTTTTCCTCAAAAAGCAAGAGGGGAAGACAGGGAGGAAGAGCTTCTGCCTGCAGCAACCCACACTGACCCCGAAGTGAAGCCCTTCTTCTGGCAGGTCACATCTGAATCTGGGTCACTCGCATCCAGAGTCTCAGTTTCAGCTGCTTCAGAACAGAAACACGATCTGAAACTCCTTTTTTTTGTGCAAGAAGGGATTAAAAACCAGAGCATTACTTCTCCAGCCAGCTGTTTTTCAGCCGGAGCACAACAATCGTGTCCACTTCAAAGGTGCCACCTCAGACACACCTAGGATGAGTGCTCTAGAGACATGTGAGCAGGTAAATCACTTGAAGGGCCACCTTGGGCCCTATAAGTGCCCCTGGGTATGCTAAAAATTGGCCACAATTACTCTGCGGGGTGCTTACCTTACATAATTGTCTTAATTACATGGGGCTGCCTAATTACACTTTATGCAGCTTTAACTATGCAAAGAAAGAGACGGCACACGGGACAGAAAAGATTCTGACCACGTCTTGACCAAGAGGAGTCCTCACGGACCCACTTTGTGACCCAGCTGAACAGGTTCCCACCGCCGCTGCGATAAGATGAGATGAGAGGCCTGGGTGTCAGCCGCACTTACACCGCCCTCCTCAAACTGGGAGTGCTGGGAGGCCCTGGGGTCAGCCTGGGCTGGGGGCGTAAAGGGAATTTCCAGCACAGTAACCCTCAGTGGCAGCACTGTAATTGCCCTTCATTTGGGGCTGTTTATGCAGGGCTAGAAAGCAGCTCTCAGACTGACTATCTCCTCCTCACGGCTCTGTAACCTTGGTAGCCTGATTTATTTATTGGTTATTTCTCTGCTCTAAGCCATGCCACGTAGGCGCAGCACAGAGCTCTCTTATCTCACGGCCGCCCACATGAAAGGAGGAACTTTGCAGCCATGCAGGGAAGGCAAAGCCGAGCCTTGCCGGGCAGGGGGGATGTGTTGTGTGCGCTGCGATCGGGGCCGTGCTGGGATCTGAGTCTGGCTCGGGGTTTTCCCAGGGATCTGACTTAAGCCTATCCTGAAGATTTGTAAACCGGCCAAATTGCCAAATATGTCTGCGTATATACAACCTACTGTGAATAGCACATCCCTTGGAGCGTGTTCTGATCCAGGGCTGCTTTGTTCCCCCTTTTCCAGGCCCTTGACTGAAGCTGGAGGTACGCAGTGGTTCTGCTTTGCCACTCCACTCCACAAACACAGCCTTTTTGAAGCCCCCAAAGCGCCCAAGTTCAGGTGCTGCCTCGGGACACGAAACTGCTGCGTTTTGTGGAAGGCAAACGATGGTTTCCATTTCAAAAAGCACCATGGTACAGCTGCATTAGAGAAGCTGGAATGGGGGAGTGCCGCCGGAGGAAAAAAAAAAATCTAAATATAACCCTGCGAAAGCATTCCACTGCAATTAATTACCAGCACTGAAACAACATTTTCAAAAGAGAAAGGAAAATATTGTGCTGAGCTGAGAAAAAAGAGGGAGGTCTGCCAGTCCTGGAGTGCGTTTAGCCTGGGTTTTGTTGAAGCTCTTGGTGCTCAATTACCGACACGGCCCAGCTGTTCCTGAATCTGCGCAGGCCAACAGACTCCGCACCCAAAAAAGGCCCGCGTTTCCCTTCCCGGCTGTGCCTGACGTGGCCGTCGCTGCGGACGTCAGCGGGATCAGCTCCTCAGCAGGA